>NW_006263536.1:57513-60697 GCF_000469605.1 Apis dorsata | reverse complement strand
AAAAAAAAAAAAAGAAAATCGGCCATAGAATCATCGATAATCTGGTTTTTATCAAGATATTAATTTTTCAACGAAGAATTTTTCCACGAAAAAGAAGGAAGAGAAATTATAGGAATCGTAGAACTTTTTTTATCGAGAGTATGTTGAGTTTTTTCGAGAAACGGGCATCTATTTTAATCAATTCCCATCTGATGGATACTTTTTTAAAGGAAGAGAGACTTTTAAGAATTTTGAAAAGGGATTCAGATAAAATATTTTTCCGCGATAGAGAATTGCATTCGTTATTTCATCGTCCGTCTCGATATGTCAACCCTTTCGTTGCCACGTGTCAAACATGTGACACACTAGTTGCTTTCCAACATCCATGTGCACGCGTAATTCGTATCTCAATTCTCTTCGAAATGTATTTCATCGAATATATCGACTCGATGACCGTAACAAAGAACGTAATACGAAACCGAGGAGAGAGATCTCTTCGTTTCTTTTCATCGTTGAGAAAAAAAGAAAACAAATATTTCAAGCTCGACGCTCCACGAAAAAGAAGAAGAAGAAGAAGAAAAAGTGAAAAGACGCGACTCGATCGGTAAAGACGAATTCACCGATAAATTTTTCGACGGGAATGCGAAACGATGGCCAAACCGTTATTTCGAGTATTTAACGAAGCTTGGAAGCTTTTTTCCAGCCTCGTTCAGAAAACGTTTGAAGCGTTCTCGACCCAGCAACGCCGGGAGCGTTAATGGGTTAAGAACGAGTCTTCTGGACCTCCGTTTCCATCCCACGTTTCATATTCGACTTTCTCTAATGGCCTCTCGAAACGTATAACCGCGCGCGCACGTGAAAGCGCGTATCATCGGTCGATCCACCATCGATCGTTGTGTACACGACTCCGTACCGTATTCAATCCCCGTCCGATGCGTGTCTTCACGGTTGCAATGTGCACTTGTGCGCCGTCGGTATTATATCGATTGCCCCGTATGGATTCTGCTGGAGATCGTCCGCGGGATGCATAACGGTATAACGGTATATCCGTATAAACGGAAACGTAGCCGCATGCCAATAATCCCCGGATCTGTTATCATCGGTGTAATTGGCATTCGGCCGGAAATTTTCATCAGATGAATGGCCATCGTTTCTTTTGACGCCGCCCGTGACCGACCAACTGTGCGCCATCGTTGCTCTCCCCCCTCCCATTTTCAAGGTTTCGCCTTTCGAACTCCTCCTCGCCTCGATAACTCCATCCATGGAAGTGATGAAAAACGTATAAATTTTTTTTTTGAGATTTTTGGCTGGAGCCTGGATTTTTTTGTAAATTCGTACGCGATTACAAAGATAAAGGTTGAATAGAGATTTTCTTAACCACTCGAACGATAAAAAGTGTATAAATTTTTGTAAGTTTGTGACTGGACAGTGGACTTTTTTCTTTTGAACCATTAAAGGTAAAGATTAAATAGAGATTTTCTTCGATGGAAGGAGGAGTACCTCGAACGATGAAAAGTGTATAAACTTTTTTAAATTTGTAACTAGATAGTGGATTTTTTTTGTACGTGACTAAAGTTAAATAGAGATTTTTCTAACCATTGATGGAAGGAGGAACACTTCGAAGGATGAAATAAATTTGTGATTGGATAGTAGATTTGTTTTGTGACTAAAGTTAACTAGATTTTTTTAACCATTTTTTAACTATTGATGGAAGGAGGAGTATCTCGAACGATGAAAAGTTTATAAAAGTGTATAAAGTTAAATAGAGATTTTTCTAACCATTGATGGAAGGAGGAACATTTGGAAGGATGAAATAAATTTGTGATTGGATAGTAGATTTCTTTTGTACGCGACTAAAATTAAATAGGGATTTCTTTGGACATAAGTATCTATAAGGAAGCAACGGAAAATATTTCATTAAAATTATTCAAATTTTTACACCGTTTTCCTGCAATTTATTTTCGAAATTTCATTCAATAATACTTCGTTCAACGTGTTATAAATTTTTAGAACAATTTCGAGAAACATTGAACAATTGATTCAATTAATTCCAAAAAATATAAAAATTCTCTTTTCACCGTTCCTGTTTATATTCTCGAAGTTTCGATCCAAACGAATACCGAAAAAGCGGTGAGAAAGAAAGAGAGAAAGAGAGGGAAGATGAATCTCTTTATTCAACGGGAGAAACGTCTTTGCACGGGGCCGAAAGGCGTATCTTTCCGCCGATCCTTCCGCGTAGCAGTAATCAGTGATGCACGCGTTTTCTCATTTTCCATGCGAATGAAAGATGCATTAGGGGCCATTAACTCGGATGACGCTCTTTCGCCCGCCGACAGAAAAGTGTCGAGGCGGCGCTCCTTCGAGATGAACTATCGTGTTCACTCGCATTGTTCCCCTCCTTTCCCCTCCCCCCTTCCACCAAAATAAATGATTTCGCTCGGTTTCTTTTGCACGAAGGAGGGGGGGAGAGGAGGGAGGGGAGGGGAAGTTCATCCTCGTCCCTTTCGCTCGACGGGATAGAAATAGAGACGACACGAAACTGGACATCCTGGAGAAAAATGATCGGGAAATATGATGTGATACGAGAGCAAAGGAATAATAATAAAACTGATTAAGCGAAAGGATTATCGATTATCGATTAAAATTTCCAAAATTAAATTGATCTGGATCTCGTGCCATTTTTCTTTTTCTGCTCGAAACCGAACTCAACAATTCGATTCTCGACGAATTTCTGAAACTAACTTGAAACGTGATTTCACAAATGGAAACGTGAAAACTTTTTACGTTTTTAATATCTTGCATGCGTATCAATCTCCGTAATTCTTGGACAAGGTAAAGAGAGTAACAATTTTTTATTCGCGAAGCGTACGATTCTGAAGAGATATCGAACGTAAATAAATAACGTCGCATTTATCCAACTGAAGAATCAAACTCTCGAGTGGAAAGGGTTAATTCGTACGAAAGGAATATCTTCTACATTTCCTTTGCAAATGTGCGTAAACACGGTTCTGTTTACTTCGTTCGTTGGTGAAGAATGAACGAGTACCGCATTTATTATTAGAGGTTGGAAAAGGTAAAATGAATTTATGCACGACTTCCTTTCGATTATCCTCTCTTCCATCCAATCGCACACCATGTGGCTCTCATTAAACAGATCAAGTATTTATTTAATCGCATTTTTCTTCATTATTCGATAAATAAGTAT
>NW_006263536.1:50870-57171 GCF_000469605.1 Apis dorsata | reverse complement strand
AGAGAGAGAGAGAGAGAGAGAGAGAGAGAGAGAGAGAAGATGGAAGGAAATAGGTATTTTCGTTTCCACTGGGAAACGTCGAGACCGAACGAAGATTCGTTCATAGAAAAGTTTTCGAAATGCTTTCAAGCAGTCGGTTCATGATTGAGAAAACGAGTCCAAGGAAAATATGAAAGGAATCAATCGACTCGACGGAAAAAGAGAACGAGAAAGAGGAAGCACGAATTTTTTTTTTAATAAGCGTCCAGAAATTTTCTTTGCCCGAGATGTAATAATAATACGGCAATAATACGAATAAGAAATGCTTCTCAATATCGATTTTTAGCGGCATCGCTTATCGAAAATAATCGAGAGAATATATATATGATAAAGTAGAATCTTTAACGAGTACGTCCGAAGAAGAATTAATATAGAGTTTGAAATTCGTCATCTTCTGATACATCAATTGTTGCACAAAAATCACGAGAAAGAATCGCTTTACAAATTTTCTTTTTATGTCTAACTTGATAAATATTTGGGTATAAACTCGCTTGAACGATAAATATCCTCCTCCATAATCGAGCCAGTACGCGTTCAAGAAGATTAACGTGGTTAATAAACTAACTTAACCTAATTTAACTCGAGTGGTAACAAAAATTGTAATTTCATTTTTTGACACGAGTGTCGCCAGTCGAACGTTTATCCAACCAACTTCGTTCTAAACTATGCTATTACTATATATTTCGAGAGTTGGCTATATTTCACAGTTTATTTATAAGAAAAATTCGTCGTGATTCTGCATGTGATAATAAAGATGTAAGATCGAAAGAAGTATTTTCTGCATATTTTACTTTTTTATTAAATTAAAAAGGATAAGGATACTGTTCAGGCAAGAAAGTATCAAAACTTGGCTTTCAAAATTTCGTTCGACATTATATTTAGATCGAAGCTAACCTACAAACCGACACCACTCGAAAAATTGCTACGAGATCGAATTTTTTCGAATTCGACTGTTCGAAACGACTCGGTATTTCATTGTCACGAAAAGAAAAAAATTACTTTCCGAACACACCAACCAATAAATAAAATTGTTCGAGGAGAGGCCAATCTCGGGAAGAGAATTAATATCGAGGATTTTAAATTCAAGCCGAAATGGATTTCCTTTGAACAAACCCACGTGTCGTTGGCTGTCGTTGATTCGGTCCAGGACCAATACACGGGTTTCAAGGGTTTGAGCACGTCAGGGCTGGACACGCGGTTGCCCATCTCCCCCGCGAAAGGGAGATGTTATGTACCAACAAAACATTGATTCGCTAAACTCATGATGTAATACGTCCATTTGAAATGAGCTTGGCCCGAGGCCAAAATCCTCGTCACAAAACACTGTGTAGGCAGCCAGCAAACAGAAACCAACCACGGGAAATAGGTCTGTCGCGGCTTTATTCGACGATCGATACCGGCCACGAGAGAAGAAAGTATCGCGAAACTACCTCCATCCCATCCTTTCTTTTCCATCCATCCATCCATCCTCGTCCCTTTTCCCCATCTTCCTCCCCTTCTCCTCTCCTGTCTCGGTCCCCGTCCTCCTAATCTCCCCTCCTTCTCCGTCCTCCGTCCAGCCGGACGCTCGACCCGTTTTCGAGCTGCGTGCGTCTCGAGGACACCTCGCTCCATTTCCTCCATTCTCGATGATCAATATTAAGCCACTCGGTCGATCGATTTTCGAACCAACGTTGTTCAAAATCTGTTTTTCTCTAATTTTTATTCTCTTTTGAATTTCGCACTTGAGTTTGAAGAGAGAGAGAGAGAGAAAGAAAGAGAGGTCTATTGAAACGGCTCGAAGAAACGTGAGAAACGTCGAGGAATTTTTTCGTATCCCTCGCGGATTCTTCCGTTCAAAGGTTTTGAAACCGTTGATCGGCTTTTTCTTTCCTGTTTCGGTCCTGAGAGCGGTACAGATCGTTGGACGGCTAGTATATCATCGTTTATGGGATTTATGAGACCTGTACCATCGCGTTGAATTTACCGAAGACGATTTACGTACGTGACGGATCGTGGAAATATACATTCACTAAAGTTCTTGCGTGGTGACACGATCGTGTATATCGAATAAATAAATTAATGAAAATTATATATTAAGAAATACGTTATAAAATAAATAATGTTTAAATAAATGAATGTGCAGATGATTGAATAAATGAAGCGATAAGTAAATATTAATTAAAAAATATAATAAAATACAACAGTAATGTATTAAATAAATTTTTTATTTAAATAATTTCATTATTCACGATAAATGATTAAAAAATGTTCTCGATATTATAGAAATTTAGTTAAAATATCAACGATCTTCTCTATCGAATAAATAAATGAGTGAAAATTATATATTAAGAAATACGTTATAAAATAAATAATGTTTAAATAAATGAATGTGCAGATGATTGAATAAATGAAGCGATAAGTAAATATTAATTAAAAAATATAATAAAATACGACAGTAATGTATTAAATAAATTTTATTTCATTATTCACGATAAATGATTAAAAAATGTTCTCGATATTATAGAAATTTAGTTAAAATATCAACGATCTTCTTTACACGTGAGTTCGTTGAGTTGTGACCGCTCTATCGCATCGTGTGATACGATAGAGATACGAATTGAAGGAGGAGAGGAAAGGGAAAGAAAAAGAAAAGAAAAAAATCGAATTTGTGAAAATAAGAATTTGAAGAAATAATGAAAGTGGTGGGTGGATAGGGGATAGCATTAAAAAGCAGACAAGGGTGGATAAATATTCATCGAAGAATAGGAAAGGTTAATTCGTTTAACGAGTATTAAAAATAAAAAGATCGGTCGAGAGGACACCGTCAATCTGGGACAACGAAATCACTGGGTCAATAAAAAAGATTTAATTGGTTTGATTTAATTGTGACGTAAGCACACGGGGCGGACGGTGAAAACCGTGTGAATCAATCACACCTGCAAAATAAATATTAAACACCGATACAATTGCCACCACTCGTGAATTATTCAATAAATGTCTCGCCGTATTCGTTTCAAAATATCAATTTATAATTCCACGTTGAAATTGTTCCAAACGCTTGCTTCCAATGTTACCAGATACTCCTAATAAAAATACCAATATAAAGATTTCTACAATAATAACTCCTCGATTTCAATCCACGCGGATCGATTAATCGGACCCTTCAAGCGCCACTTTCAACTTCCAGGTAATCTAGTATTTCCAATAATATCGATATAAAATAATCAATAATAATACAAATATTTTTACAGCAACAGATAGCGCGACCAACTTCCAAATATTGCAATAATACCAGTACGAAAATATAAAACATGATACATCGATATAAATATTTTTACAATAATGACACCGATACCGGCGTCGATGTTTGATTCCACGTTGATTCAATGCGAAAATACAAAATATTCCATGATATATATGCAAATATAAATATTTTTACAGCAATGATATCATATCGATGTTGGATCCTACATTACGTTGATCGAAGCTACTTCTAAGTCCCTAATATCTCTAATGATATAAAAATACAACGATAACATATAATTCAAAAGCCAACAATCAATTTTTCATAACGATCTAAGCGCTACATCCAACTTCCAAACGATCAATATAACAAATACAAAATATCCCATGAAACATCAATGTAAATGTTTTTATAATAATGAAATGGATACCACATTGATGTTGGATCTAAGCTACAAATTACTTTCAAATATATATTCTAATAATAGCAATATAAAAATATAAATTGCAATAACGATCAATATAACAAATACAAAATAACAATAATATACAATTAACTTCCAAATACTGCAATGATACAAAAATATAAAATATTCCATGAAACATTAATATAAATGTTTTTATAATAATAAGATGGATATCACATTGATGTTGGATCCAAGCTACAAGTTACTTCCAAATATCTAACATCTTTAATAATACCAATATAAAAATATAACTTGAAAACAACGATCAATAACAAATACAAAATAACAATAATATACTACAATCAATTTGTAAATACTGCAATAATACAAAAATACAAAATATCCCATGAAACATCAATATAAATGTTTTTACAATAATGACACTGATATCTCATCCATGTTGAATCCTATATTACATTGATCCAAGTTACTTCCAATAATATCTCTAATGATATAAAGATACAACGATAACATAATTCAAAAACCAATAATCAATTTTTCATAACGATCTAAGCGCTACATTCAACTTGCAAACATTTCCAACAATCAATATAACAAATACAAAATAACAATAATATACTACAATCAACTTCCAAATACTGCAATGATACAAAAGTACAAAATACCCTATGATACGCCAATTTGATGAATATTTTTACATCAATGAATACCGATACCAATGAATACCACACTTGCAAATACTGCAAATAATACCAATATAAAATATCCCATACTAATCTTTACAAATATTTTCGTAACAGCAAAATACACGAAAAAAAAAAGAACCCTTTCTCCGACTTGGTCGATTCCAATTTCCAAGCAACCTGTTGTCGGATTGGTCACATATACGCACACCTCCTCCACTTATCCCTGATCGTACACCTGGCCGAGCCGCGGTATCGAGCGAGTCGGGACAATCTGAACGTACCGGGAATAGCGTGAAAGCGCTATCGCCGATAGAAGGCCGTTCCTGGATTCTGCTAATTCCAGGAATTACGGTGTTCGACATGCACGCGATGCCAGTTACCGCGATGCCTCAGCATCCCTGGCACGGGCACAGCCCTCGTTTGCGGTGCACTTGCGAGCAAACTTAACTCGACGTCCCACGACTTCGAGCGGGGAGGGGAGGGGGGAGCCGCAGCGCAAAGGAGACTGCGCATCTTCTTCACGCGTTCACGAGTGAACGGCCCGTTGCCTCCTCCGAGTTTCGTAATCCGCCACGAAATTTCGCCACGATTTAACGTTGGCCAAGTGACAATAACGCGCTCGCTATTATTAGTTAATACGGATAATAATGGAGTTGGGTGAACGTTCCAGCGTTTCGAACAATCGTGGTTTTAGTCGATCCACTTTTCGATCGAATAACCTTTTTCTAATAATTCGTTGGGATCGATCTTTTATCGTTGAGGATTACGTGTAATTGAAAGGATGATTCGAGTTATATGTATATATTCGAGGGCAAAGGAAAAGAAATATTGGAGAAAAATAAAGGAGTATTGTTGTCAATCGCGTAACATTTTTTCCATTGGAAAATATTTCGAGTATATTTGTGGGATTCGAAGAAAGGGAAGGAGAAGGAGGGGCGTAATAAATAAATGGGACGGTGAAACGGTAGGATAAAAACCGATCACTTCGTAAACACACCGCTCACTGTTCCGTCCGACCAGTAACGATCGCACTACATCATTTTTACCGTGTTTTATGTGGCACGTTAACGCGCCTCTACACCCATAACGACGTTACCGAGAGAGGAGAGAATCGAGTAACGACTAACGCGCCTAATGTACAAACCTGGGGACACGAGCGTGTTCGATATAGTTGAAAATCGAGAAATAAATGTTACGAGAGCGTTGGAATCTCCCGCGGCTATATTCAAATAAAATATCAAGGATTTTGAAAATTAATCGTACTTTTATTTATTTTTTTCTTTTTTTTACGTTTCTCGCTAGGAAAAACCTCCAAGGAATCAACTTTGGTCACCGTGGTCGTTGCGATTAGTTTGCATATTTCATATCATTCGAAGAAGTTGAGTTGAGCCTCGGTTGGGTAAAAATTAATTCGATTAGGAAAGTTAACGTTTTTCGCTAACTTTTCGATTTTCGTTTTCCTTTTCTTTCTTTCTTTCTTCGAAATCTCATCAAGTCGTTCTCGAACATCTCTCACAAAAATTATTCATTCTCCATATTTCGTTTAAACGAGTCGAATACACCGTGGATCCTCGAGTTTCAATCTCTTCAATTGAAACAAAAAAAGAAAGAAAGAAAGAGAATCGAGGAATCGATAAAAATGATAAAACAATCGATTAAAAATTTTCCAAGAATCGGAGCAAAGAGGAGAGAGAGAGGATAATTTTCATATTCCACGGAAAATTCGAGGGAAACTTTCGAAAGGGTTTCCTCGAAAGTTTCTTACACCTACATATACCCCGATATAGATATTGGGGGGGGAGGAATCGGACAGAGGTAGCGGAATAATCGGCAGTTTTATCGAAGTTAGAACTTCTTGGTGAATTTCCACCAAGCGAGCCAACGTTCCAATTTTCGTTTAATATCGGTGATCGATCCCTGATA
>NW_006263536.1:44711-50541 GCF_000469605.1 Apis dorsata | reverse complement strand
CCCCTCCTTCCTCATCCCGTCCCTCGAAAACTTGCGACCCTGCATCAAAGTGTCACCGGTGCCGGAGGCGATGTTGCCTTTAAGTAAAAAACACGTGAGAAAACCGAGGGGAGGGTGGGGCAAAGTGGAGTTTATTATGGGGGGAGGGGGTAAGTTAAGATCTATAGAAATTGCGGTCGAAGAAGTTGGAGAACCGGTGGAACAAGGTTCGGATGATGGACGCGGGTGTTAATCCCGTCGTGGTTGATTATGATGCAAACTCTCTCTCTCTCTCTCCTTTTATGGAGAGTTTACGTTGAGGCAATTTTTGCTCGAAGCGATTCCGTTGAAATTTTACGGCGTTGAAAGTCGAAAGAGTTGGATAATTTTTAAGGGAATAGGGAATTATTCGAGATGCTCGTTCGAGACGATAAATTTTAATATTTATTTGGTTTTATTTTTAGGTTAGTTTTTAGAAAAGTGTTTGAAATGGAATTATCTCGATGAATATATTTTTTTTTATTTAACCTCGATTACAAGAGGCTTGTGTCAAGTAACGAAAATTTAAAAAAAAGTGTAAAAAGAGAATAGATACAAAAGATTTTGTTGAAGATTAGAATCTTAGTGGCGAAAGTTACGAGGCATCAAAATGAAATTAAGAAGACCTAACCTCAATAAAGAATTCCGGAAGGAAAAAACTTCGATCGTAAAAGATCGTGAAATGTACCTACCTAGGGGTCGAAAATTAATTCCGATAAGAATTTATTACATCAAGATCCATGGAAGTGGCAACGAAATTCGTCCAACCATTTATTCCAACACTTTTATCTCTAATTCTAACTTCCTTATCCCCGATCCCCGCCACGATCCTTTACGTTCTCCACCCTCGTCGAACAATTCGCCCACCCTTCCCCCCCTTCCCAAGACTTCCGCCAGAAGTTACGAGGAAAAACTTCCGTTTCTCTCCATTCTTCCCTTCCCATGGATCCTCTCCTCACAAGCGGCCGGTGTGCAAGTTTCTTGCCGACGGTCGGTAAGTTGGCGCTGACGCGAACTACGAAAGAATGCAATCAATGAGAGACGCGGTTCGAAGGCATCTCTGGAGGAATTTCCAGTGGAAAAGGGAGATGCGGCTCTCCGAGGATCGAGAATCGCGAGATCCGGAAACGATCCAGAAATTTACGGCTGTGGCAATGGCGCCAGTTACGTTGGAGTTCGCGTCACGACAGCGGTTCCCTTTACCGACCTATTTTCCTTAATCCAACAATTTCTCAACTAACAATTCCAAATTTTATTACCTAAATACATTAAAACTAGGATAATCTCCATAATTTTTGAAGAACATCTCGTTAATAAAATATTGCAAAGGCAAATTATTAAATCTTAATCTTCCTTTTTACTCGCTTAACATAAATGTGTTTTTCCAGAACAGACAAAAATCGGATCCGTGTTCCACGAAGCGTTAATCGCTCGTGGATGAATTTTCGGTGGCCGTAAAGTTGTGCTCGAGACGATCAAGATTCGATCGGGACTATCCCGGGCTATACACCCGTAATAAACTTTCAACTAAGCGGCAACTTTCACTTGAATGGTATCGTTGTAGCACAGACGAGCGAGTTACCCAACCTAACTTGCGACCATCCGGCTGCCACGTAAGTAGCCGCGCCCAGCCATCAATAACCGTTTCCCTGGGCTAACGAGAAACGTTGCAGCCTCGTAAATCAGCTTCCAAATTCAACCGGTTCCTCCCTCCCTTTCTCCTCCGCCAAAAATCTCGCGTCACCGGCCGCCAATCGTGGACGTCATCGTCTGCGTCCACGATTAATCATCGACCGACCACTTTTTCTCCCTCCCTCCCAACCTTGAGAAGAACCTTGGAAAAGAAAACTCGACGAACCGGGAAAAGAAGTTGAAGAGGAGGAAAGAATAAAATAAGAAAGAGATGGGAGAAGAAAATTTGGTTCTCGACGGCAAGAAAACGGGATAAACATTAATTAAGCAAAATTCGAGGGTAGTTCGTCTTGGGTGATTGACAGGTCGACTCGAAAACACGGTAATTTGCAGTCCAGCAAAGGGGGGAGGAGGGGGAAGGTTCCCCGGGAAGAATAGGAAGTATCGGCTACGTGCCAGTAGCCTGCCAGCCAAGAAGAAATTGACAAATTGTACTTTTAAATGATCGGGGAGCCGAGGCTTCCACCGTGGGGCCACTTGGAGCGAGAGTTCACGAGCTGTCCCGATGAGGGCGGGACGGGTAGGGGGACTTTAAATAAGCTGCTGCTCGCTAAGCTTTCGCAAGAAGGCAGTGCCTTCTCTTTTTTCCCCACTTTTTTCCAAGCAAAATGAAACGAGCTCCCGAGTTTTCGATCAATATTGCCCCGTTCTCCCGTGTCGACAATCGATGGATCTCTTCCTGCCATCCTCGCGTGCGTCCAAAATTTTTCCATTCCATGCAAGTGAAAAAAAGAAGAGAGGATAATTCTAGAGATTTATAGATCCGGATATCGAGCGCTCTTGCTTCGTTCGATCGAAATTCGGTGAAATTTTGAATTTCTTTTCGTCAATCCATTTTAGGAAAAGGTAATTTCAAACTGTGCAAGCGAATCACGATTTATACGCCCTTCCATTAATTGCCACGTTTAAACGTTAGACGATACCCCTCTCTCCTCCCGTTACTAACGTTATGCCATCAACGATGTTTCACAAGCTGGTTGCTTACGATAAGGCAATTAATCATGTGGCTGTTTTCGCGCCGCGTGTGTACACGCGCGAAAGGATAGCTGAGTGAAGCAACGGAATCGTGAATTAAATCGTGTCTCTCCGAACGGTTTCGCTTCTCTCGCTCCCGATTTTCGATGGTGAAAAAGTAAGCGTCAGCGTATTTCGGCCACCGTCCAAATTTACGAAAATGATAGCGATCGGACGGTTGGATTAATGGGAAATCGATACGAATATTTTATCACGTCGCTAATGAACCAAATGGAAAAGGATCGAGGACGATCGTTCTGCGCGATTCGAGAGCCGATAGCGCGCCGATCGTCCAAATCCCCCGGAGGAATTATTATTATTTTCGATTATATATCTATCTAGAAAAATCTATCTTTGCAATTCTCAAATAGATATTTCAATTTCTAGAATTCATAGAGAATAATAAAACTTTCGAAACTTTCGTATCTCAAACAAAATAATTTCAACCATCGATCAAACTTTATAATCTCCGAACGAGGGGTGAAGAATGGCCCTCAACGCAAACAATTAACCGGTGGAGGAATACGTAGAACAAGCAGGAAGCGACGAGTGAAAGGTCTAGGCGAAAGGATCAAAGGAAATCCGATTATCCTAAAGAGGATCTAGCTAGATTCTGCGTCATGCAAGCTGTACAGGGTGTCCCGGGTGAAATTAAACGCACATTCTTTTATGGAACATTTAAATCCAAGTTAAACAATACATTACCCTGCTATATCGCTCGAAGAGGATCCATTTATATTATTCGAGTGCAAGACATTCGAAGAGAATCCTTATTTACGATTCTTCACAAGCGAGTCACGAAATTTTTTCGAAGATCCGCCAACGACGAATCAAATTGAAAATTTTCCACCTTCTTTTCCTGGACACCCGGTATATATACCAGTGGTTGGAAACGAATACCGGAATACAAAGTTTCCAGGTCAAACACAGGTTTGGACAAACGTGGATTAGAAGAGGAGGAGGATGGAGAGGAGGAGGAGGAGGAGGAGGAGGGTAAATGGAGATCCGATTGTTGGGTCGGAGTTAAAATAGTTGCAGGGAGTCGAGATTCCGCTTCTTCGCCATCAAAGTGGCAAGTTGGAGGCGGCTCGATTCGGAATTGGCGGCCCGATCGGCCCGATATTAGCCCCATTGCTCGAACCACCCTCGATGGCCCACGACTAGCTAATTATAACCAACTATTCCAACTTCGCCGGACATTCTCCGGGATTCCAAACTTCTTTTCCCTTCTCTTCCATTCGATGCTCCCTCTCTCTTCTCAAATCTGACCGGATTATCTCTTTTTTGGTGGATTCCTCCTTTGAAACGTGCAATTGTCCTTCTATCTCCATTCGAATACCCTTTTCATCGGAAGTTGAAGTGGCTTAGGTTTTCTTCCTCGTCTCCATCTAGAAATTCCTCTTCTTTTATTCAACTTTTCTCCTCGTCTTTCTGAAATCTGGCCGGATTATCCATTTTTTTTTTTTTTGGTATTTAGATTTGTTCTCGTCTTTTTTCCATCAGAAATGTGAAATCGTACTTCTATTTTCATTCGAATACCCTTTTCATCGGAAGTTCAAGTAGCTTAGGTTTCTTCCTCGTCTCAACTTCTCTCTTCGTCTTTCTGAAATCTGGCTGGATTATTCATCTCTCTTTTTTTTTTTGGTATCTAGATTTGTTCTCGTCTTTTTTCCATCAGAAATGTGAAATCGTACTTCTATTCGTACACTCTTTTCATTGGAAGATCAAGTAGCTTAGGTTTTTTCCTCGTCTTTCCATCAGAGAGCTAAATAGTTTTCTTCAATCAGAGAATTTTAAAACACTTTCTTCATTTCCATCTAGGCATCCAATTTTTTTTCTTCTATCAGAAATGTTTCTACTTTTATTCAACTTCTCTCTTCGTCTTTCTGAAATCTGGCTGGATTATACATCTCTTTTTTTTGGTATTTAGATTTGTTCTCGTCTTTTTTCCATCAGAAATGTGAAATCGTACTTTTATTTTCATTCGTACACTTTTTTCATTGGAAGATCAAGTAGCTTAAGTTTTTTCCTCATCTTTCTTTTATTAGAGAGCTAAATAGTCTCTGTGTCTTCTTCAATCAGAGTTCTGGCGATTTTAAAGCACTTTCTTCTTTTCCATCTAAGCATCCAACTTTTTTTCTTTTATCAGAAATGTTTCTTTTATTCAACTTCTCTCTTCGTCTTTCTGAAATCTGGCCTCCATCTGATTATCCATCTCTTTTCTCTTCGGTATCTAGATTCCTCCTTTGTTCTCGTCTTTTTTCCATCAGAAATGTGAAAACATTCTTCTATTTCTATTCCATCAGAGACGTAAACACTTTCTATCTCTCCTTCGTCCAGATCCTAAGCCACTTTCCACTTCTTTTCCATCCAACTTTTTTTCCTTCTATCAGAAATCTTTGCAACGAAAGTCCCCCCTCTCCTTCGAGGATTTTCACGCTCCGGCTAACAATTAGCCATTCGCTCGAACCGAGAAACTTTCCATTTCCGGAGTTCACCCTTTCGAAATCGTGGATGGACGCAAGCGTTGCCCTCCTTTTTCCAAACTTGGCCCTCCTTTCCCCGAGATTCCGTCCACGAGTTCGTTCCTCCCTTTTAATTGGTCGCAACGCACCTCTTTGGCGCACGATTTCTCGGTAAATAGCTCTTCGACCCCTTCCAAGTTTCGTCCCGGACGGGAACAATTGTTTGCACTGTTTCCTGGATCCTGCACGTTTCGTTTGTTCCGTTCTTTCGATAAATTCGCATAAATAGAGCAAGAAGCTCTATTCATTTGCACCGATCGTGCACTCTCCTCGCGTCGTCTCACGTTTTGAAACGTAATAATCGATTTCGATTATTCGATCGGTCGAAAGAAAATTATTATCGCTCGTTTATTATTCTTATAACGAGCTAGATTTTAAGATATATATATATTATAATAATTTTCAGGAAGAAAAACCGTTTATGTTTCTTTTTTATCTCTTGCGCTCATTTTTATTCGAATTTACTTTCTTCTAATCTCTCTCTCTCTCTTTTTCTTTCTCTCTTTCTCCCTCTCTCTTATTCTCTCTATATATAATATTTATATGTAATAAACTTTTTTCTCTGTTTCTGTCTCTGTCTT
>NW_006263536.1:41426-43991 GCF_000469605.1 Apis dorsata | reverse complement strand
ATATATATATATATATATATATATATATATATATAGAAACGTAAATGATTTTTCTTTGCGAAATATATTATAAATCCGACGAATCATTTATCACATTTATTGTATTCCTGAACTGAAGAATAAGATTCGAATCGGGAGGAGAAATGGTCCAGTGGAGAGAAATAAAGAAAAGATATATATACGCGTGTATACATTATAGGGAAGAGGAAGCGAAACCTATTTTATTTTCCCTAATATATAAATTCGTTTCCCGTTTGCCGGCGCAACAACGAGCGCAACAAACTCCTCGAGTTGGAAGATGAAAGAGAAGCCTGGAGAGAAAGATGAGTTATCGATCGGGGGTAGGGGGAGGGAGGCAGGCAGGCAGCCTCGGTTTAAAATTTACGGCCGAGTCGAAAGTTTTGGAAGCAACGGAAGAATGTAATCCCGTTGATTGATTGACTCGGCCGGCGCGGCGCGTTTGCCGCGTAAGCGTATCGTCAGGTAGTTAGCCACCTTAATTATAAATACCAAACCGATCATGGCGAATTGGATTAAACCGGCGATCCGAGCCACGGAACCGATTAAACGGGCGGATCCGCTGACACCAAGCTGACAAACTTTCTCCATCAATCACTACACCGACTTTCTACAAATTAAGTTATGAAAATTCCCGGAACAACTATAACCGCTCCATTTGCCCACGATTAATGAATAAATAATCTGAGAATTTTTCGTCATATATATACATCGAGTCGTTCGGAAAATAATTTCGTTTGCCTTTTTCTCACGAGAAATTCAATCTCGTAGCAATTTCTCGAGTCTATTGTTGTTCATACCCTTTTATTTACCTCTTTTGTCTCATCTTTAACGTCGAACGAAATTTTGAAAGCCAAGTTTTGACGCCGGCGTAATTTCTTCCTTGAACAGTATTCTTATCTTTTCGATTAATAAAAAAGTAAAATATGCAGAAAATACTTATTTCGATCTTGTATATTTATTATCACGCGCAGAATCGAAGGAATTTTTCTTATAAATAAACCGTGAAATATAACACAATATAATAGAAACACGGTTTAGAACGAAGTTGGCTGGATAAACAACTAGCGACGCTCGCGGGAAAAAAGGAAATTACTTTCCTTTATATAAGCCTAATACAATCCCTTCACAACGATTCAAATCGATCGATATTAAGATAATTTTTAATTGATCATTATTTATCAATTTGTCAAGGAAAAATTTTTCTCGAACGAACGGGCATAAGAAGAGACAAGATCAAACAGATCTTTCCAAAGAATTGGAAACCTTAAATCCTGGCGACGAGACGGAACTGGAAGTAAGAAAATGAATGAATCCAGGCTCAAGGAGAGGTTTGCTACTCTCTGGATTTGGCGTGGAAAACGGGCGAGGTCGGTGGTGGAAATTGGAAAGGATGTCGAAGAATTATGAGACGCGGGCATCGCAGCCCCTGTCCAAACGTCGATGACAAATTTGCTTTCGTCCACGAGGCGTGGTGGGTGTCGGACAAAGACCGAGCCTCCCTCCGATTCCTCCGTTCCAGCCTCTGGAACGTTGCCACGTTGGAAATCAATTACATTATTCCGTTCTCGAAACATCGTTAAGCGCGAACGAGTTGGCGAGCGAAATCGAGAGACGAACCAATCCCGTCACTCCACGCGTCCGCGGGGATCGATTCGACTTTCCACGACGATTTTTCAATTTTCGATTCTTTCTCTCAACGCGCGCGGAATGGCTTTTCGCCACCACAACTGTGATCGTTCAACGTTATGAAAATTAAATTTCCATCTTATTCTTCATCTGATTCTCATTGGTACTCGTGATTGGACGAATAGATCGAAGTGATGCTCAGAATAAAATATAAAGTAAGGTGAAGAAAAATTCTACTTAATTCGAGAAAACAATTAACAAGAACGAATTAAATCGATCAATCGATCGTTATTAATCGATCCATGGACATTTGACTTATTGATACTCGTGATTGAACGAATGGATCGAGATGATGTTCAGAATAAGATAAGATATAGAATAAGATGAAGAAAAATTCTAGTTAATTCGAAAAACAATTAACAAGAACTAATTAAATCGATCAATCGATCCATGGACATTTGACTTATTGATACTCGTGATTGGATGAATAGATCGAGACGATGTTCAGAGTAAGAATAATTCTATTTAATTCGAGAAAATAATTAACAAGAACGAATTAAATCGATCGATCGTTGTTAACTGATCCATATCTGACTTATTGAGGTGATGTTCAGAGTAAGGTATAGAGTAAGAATAATTATACTTAATTTGAGAAAACAATTAATAAGAAGAAATTAAGTCGATTGATCGATGGTTGTTAACCGATCCATGGACATCTGATTTATTGATCCTCGTGATTGGACGAATAAATTGAAGTGATGTTCAAAGTAAGAATAATTCTATTTAATTCGAGAAAACAATTAACAAGAACGAATTAAATCGATCTATCGTTGTTAACCGATCCATGGATATCTGATTTATCGAGGTGATGTTCAGAATAAGATATAAAATAAGATGAAGAAAAATTCTATTTAATTT
>NW_006263536.1:36351-40589 GCF_000469605.1 Apis dorsata | reverse complement strand
TATATATATATAAACAGAATGTCCCAGTATGAGTAAAAATTTGATTTTTACATTCGTAACTTTGAAACGGAAACGTAAACTTTTCGACAAAATGCACGGGCAATAAATTAATATTTTAACGTAACATTCGTTTTCGTATTTTCATTCTCGTGCAGAGTATTTTTGATCGTACATTATATCGATTTAAATCTCGATTGGGGTACGGGAGGCGAGATAAACCGTATCATTTCCATTCGCGACGGAACAACGCTCGATTTACTCGCGTAAATCCAGAACGGCATAATTCCTTTCAGCCGGCATTTATGGTCTGCGTTAAAAATAAATCGGCTCGAGTGCGGGGATTCGGAGATTCAGTTGTGTTCGCTCCCCCACAGGAAGGGAATTTTTTTTTCTCTTTTTTTAAAACCGGCTCGCGCTTCATCCTCCTCGATGATCCTTGCAAGGACAAGATTGTTAGCCGAAATAGGCGGTGCGTGAGACAGTTTGGCAGGCTTAAAAAAATAGAGACTTGTATTGGAGCAATAAACTTATCAAACCTCTTTGAGAAAGATAATTTGCTGGACTCGTAGCTTATTCGAGTATCCTCCTTTCTGATAAGGAAGAGATATATTTCATATTATAACTCTTGGTTATAATAGAAATATATGTATATATATATATATATTTTTTTTTCGAGAAAAATTTATGCATATTATCATTAATTAATTAAAGTTGTAAAATTTTTATATTTTAATTTCGAATCCTTCGATCCGATGATGGTTACGTATATTGAAATTATTGTTTCAAATAATACCAACGTAACGTGGTATTATTTTAATCAATATAGTTACGATTAAAATCATGGGGAGTATCATCGGTTGAACGTTAATATTATTCCGATCGGTTGTTATCTCGTTCAACATCGACGGCTATTTTCCCGGCTGATTTTATTGGAAAATTTTCGTGTGCGATATGAAAAAGCAATTCCAAATTTTCAAAATCAACGGTAAAAATCTCGCATCGCAACGTAACGATTCGTGTTACTTTTAATATAATCGTTCGTTCATTGGTGGAAAGAAGTCTCGGGGGGGGACAAGAGACGGTTCAGAGACGCTTTATCGACAATTCTCGCGTCACACGTTACGGTAGTAGAAGAGAGTGTAATTTGAATATTGAGAAAATTATTTTCATTCGCGAAGGGATAATCATCCAAGATTGGAATCTGAAATATTTTTTAAGCTATAATGCTTATATATCTATAATTTATTATAGATATTATATTATTATAGATAATATATTATATATCTATAATGCTTATTCCTAGTTGAATACACGAAATTTATAATTTATACAGATTGTAAATTTTGTCGTCACGAGTCATTATGAGAAATGAAAAAATTTTTATACGGATTCTCGATTCAGATCGTCGTTTTTGGTATATATGCGATAAAAAACTGATAAATACATGACAGAAAGAGAATAAGCGTTTCCTTTTACCGAATTAACCAAGCAGACCAAAGTCTTCCCCCATATATTTTTTTTCCACCGGTGAACAGTTCTTAGCTAACTTAAAATGATTTCACGCACGAATTAATGTATAAAACTTTTATGTTTTAATATTTTATGTATAAAGAAAAGCAATTTTTTGAATATTAAATTTTATATTTGTTGTTTCGTGTGATATTTTAATAATAAAGCAATTAGATGCATCCTCGGTTTGTCAGGACAAGTATCGATAAAATGTCGTTCGATGTCTTTCATCTTTCTTATTTCATTAAGAGCTCTCACATTCTATTATTCTCATTTTTCATTTTCTTATATCATCATTTTCTTATTATATCTCTGTTTTCATCGCTATTTTCCTTCTCCTTATCGTCAATTTCTTAACGAATAGAAATAATTTCGTTATTTACAATGAAAAATCAAAATCTTAATTTAAAATAATCTCATTATCATTCTATGCTTACAAAATTCAAAAATTTTGAAAATAATATTTCTATCGCCATTGACTGTCAAACTCGGACTAAATTGAGATTTAAAAAGAAAAGGAATCATTTGATATATTATTTTACGTTTTATAAGGTTATATGTAAAGAGCTTAAGAATTTACGAAGCGATATTTTAAAAAAATCAAACATTGTCGCCATTCGAATTATCGGCATCGATCCGAGTGGTGCCTCAGAGTCATTCGAGCGCAAAGGATTAATCCTTGATTCCTGAGTTCTTTACGTATAATCCTATAAAGCGTAGAATAACATACTATCGAATGATTAGATTTTTTATCTCAAATTATTCCGTGATCGAACTACATTTTCGGCGTTAGTTCGAGTTTGTGACGATAAAAATATTATTTTCAAAGTTTTCGAATTTTGTAAGCATGGAATACGGTAATGAGATTGGTTCGAAGATGAGTTTGATTTTTCGTTATTGAATGATGAAATTATTTCTATTCGTTGAGAAATTGAGGATAAAGAGAAGGAAAATAGAGATATAGTATAAAAAGATGAAAAATAAATATAATAGACTGTGTGAATGTGAGAGCACGTTATCGGGATCGTAACGTTTGCTCTCGATAAAATAAGAAAAGTGAAAAACATTGACAATCACGTTATTATTAAAATACCACTCAAAACAACAATATTTGACTTTAATACTCGACAAATTTTTTTTATATGTAAAGATACATAAAAATATTAGAATATAAAAGTTTCATACTGTTATAAAATTTAAAGTTCACTGAAATTTTATATATGATTTCATTATTGAATGTTGCTAACAACATTACTATTTCATAGTTGGTAACCATTTCTTTTCGATACGCGTACTTCAAATGTCTTGTAAACAGATACGTACAATCACGTATAATCAAATATATTCATTCAGCTATATATATTTTATTCATTGTTTTCCACTGTCCAGTCAACATATACGTTAATTCATGCGTGAAATCATTTCAAGTTAGCCAAGAAATTCAGCGAACGAGCCGATCGAAAAAGGCCTGAAGTACTAAGAACGCTAGTCTGTCACTCCTCTTTCCTTCCTTCCCCTCGTTCGTAAGATGATAGAAAATTGACGCGCGCTTTCTCGAGGGGGGCGCCAGCGTATGGGCAACTGGCGATTCGCGGCCCCCCCACCACGAGCGCAAAGTGCAGCAACGTGAAGTTTCTCCTAAACGAACATCGTAATTGAATAAGACGTGTGAGCGTTCGCTGTCGCTTTCTCGCGGCTCGAACGATATCGTTTTCGATCTGAAATAATTCTATCCCCTCCTTAATAATATTTCTCTTCCGTGCGACTACGTTGCGTTACGCGCGATTTGCGTGCATATATAAATCGGTGCATAAATCGGGGATAAAAAATATTACGTTGGACGTAACGAATCAAAATATTTGTCGATGCGGAAAAAATAATCGCGAAGAGATGGAAATTTGGTAAGAAAAAGAAAAAAATAAAAAGGAAAGGAAGGTTGATATCTTCTTAAATTTTGTAAAAGCGAGCCCCGTAAAGTGAAGTGAAAAAGAAAGTAGAGAGAGAGCGAATGGAAGGGAGAGGAGATTGGAGCGTGCAAAGCGAGAGGATCGATGAGTCTCTGGAAAAGAGGAGGAGGGGTGGGGGAGAGAAAAAAAAGGGAGAGAAGGAAATCAAATGCACGCGCAATTTAATCGATTCCCAGTGGATCCGTTAAACGCGGCCTTAAAAGCATCCGCCACGAACCGGAGCAATCTCTGATGATCTTAGGGGCGGAATTGTGCCACGCGAAACCGTCTTCTATCCCCTCCCTCTCCTCCTTTCCCCCTCGAGAACTTCTCATCGAGCATTTTTCCAACCGTCGTTGGTCAGGTCGCCGCGTTTTAACCCTTTCACACCTCCTCCTTTTTTTCTCTTCTCATCTTTTCTGTGTTCTTCTTCTCCTTTTTCTTTTTTTCCTTTTTTTCTCCTTCTTCCACGACTCGTTACGACAATGCATCCTTTGACCCTCGTCACCGACCTTACTCGCTCTCTTCCACTCGACTCGACACGCGATACCCCGCGCTCGCGTCCAACTTTTCTAAATATGCACAGACTCGTCCGTCTGTCAACCGCATACACCCCCATTTCCATATAATTTCGCGAACTGGGCCATCCTCTAACCATCCGCGTAATATCGCTCGCGTTTTCATGGAGAGCGAGAAGTATATATAAATTTCTATTTACGGACAGTTCCTCCTTTCTTCTTTTTTCCCTTTTCTGTGCAGAGGTATTTTAACCTTTAACGGGGA
>NW_006263536.1:32780-36149 GCF_000469605.1 Apis dorsata | reverse complement strand
AAAAAAAAAAAAAAAAATTAAAGATTCTTCGATTCTTCGTTAGAAATATCAATATAGAGATGAAAGGAGAAAGGGATCCGAAGATTAAAGGATGGAAAACAATATCGCGGAATTGCATCACGCCAAGTTTGCGACAAGAAATTCTTTGAACTCCGACCCCTCCCTTTGTCCTCGTCCTTCTGACCACGCAGCCAGCTTGCAGAGCCCGAAAGGGCTCCCCCGAGAGGATGGATAGACGCTCGTCGTGTATCGGTATTTAATCTAGACCCTTTCCCTTCTCGCCAGCTTTTCTCCTTCCATCCTTTGTCCACTCGCGCGTTATCCACTCACGTGCGTACTTCGTTCGCAACCTCCGTTCACGGTATCGGTGTTCCTCATCGCGCTTGCTCCTCCTTCTCCTCTTCCTCCATTGCACGCTCGCTTAATCGAAGTCTGAGCACGTATCTCTCGAGGCGTATGAATTCTGGCCGTTCGTTATTGAATAATATTTTTTATCACCGGAACAATCGGAATTAAGGAATCTCATTGTTCACTTTGCGCCTCGAAGGATATATCTCGTATATTTTGAACGCACGATAAGAAAAGGTATATCGAATGTTGAAATCTTGAATCTCGGTGTCCTCCTTCAGGAGATTGGAGAAATATTTGTTTCGTTTGAAAAAGAAGAAGAAAGGAATATTTTTGGGTATTTTGGGGATTTCGAAAAGGTATATATCGAATCTTTGAATCTTGAATCTGTTCTGCGGGAGATTGGAGAGTTATTTTATTTTGAAGAGAAAGAAAGGGAGGAAAGAATATTTTTTGGGTATCCACGCGTGTATTTGCCCCGGGTCTAGAAAAATGTCGACAGTCTGACAGATTGAGTGGATGTAATCGGGGGGGGGGAGAGAGGGCGGCAGTGTGAAAGCGTTGATATATGGGACAGCGCCTCGTATGCACGAAGAAGCGGAAGAAACTTGTTTGAATATCGGGGGAGGGAAATCGGCCGCCGTGAAACCTTTCGCGGGGTGAATTGGACGCGTGTCGTGTTATGTTGTCACCGCCAGATAATCACTTGTTAACTTGGAGACGGTAACTTCCTCGAAACCGGCCAATTTCCACTCCAGAAATCCTTCGATGATCGAAGGGAATCGTTCGAATACTTTTTCGACATTTTACCTCCGATATTTAAAAATTTTTCGTTTGCAAAATTTCCATATTCCTTTCCCTTTTCTTGCTAACAACGCACGATTTTTTCTTAGAGACGAGGCAGTGAAAGGGAGAAAAAAGGGGAAATCTCTAGGAAAAGGAGAGGACTGTCTTTAATCAGAATCGATCGCTTTTTAATTACCTCGTTGCCTATCAATGGAGGGATAATAATCGATGGCACCTTTTGCCATCTACGGGTCTTCCTGTTACCCCACACGGGATAGTTTATTACAACAAGCTACGCGCGTCCCTCTTCCTTTCATTCATTAATACCTCCCTGCCATTCCCCTCCATTCCCCTCCATTCCCCTCCATTCCCTTCCCCTCGCCGCTCGACGACAATGGCATTTCTATTGTCGCTTTGTGAACGGTCCCGTGATTTCGTAATTATAATTGAAGCTAGGAGAGGGGAAGGGTTAATCGTCAAAAGGGAGGGGGAGCATTGGCATTCCTTTTCTTCTTTTAACACGCTGACCGCCGCGCCTGTTTCCAACCAAATCTCCTTCGGTCCACGTTGTGCCGAATAGTACTCTCATCGATTATTTTAATAATGCGAGGATAATCTGTCGTTTGTTTCCATTCGCGAGATCCTATGAATAGTTCGATTCATTGTCGAGTTTAATTGTTAAAATTTCTCCCCTAATTCGTTCCAATGTCTTGGCGTATAGTTGTATAACAATCTTTTCCAGCTTTGTGTATAGAATGGTTTAAAGTTTTAAATAATTCTTTTAATAAACCATTTTTCTATTACTTTCATAACAATTCAATAATTTTATTCCACTTTGGAATATTTTTCCAAATATCTACGGAGATCCTTCGAATAAGGCAGTCAACGTGTTAATAATAATAATCGAATTTTCCTCGACGAATTATTATTAATTAATCTTACCGATGTCTTAGCGGTGTATCACCTCGATCGTCGATTTTCCACGTGGTGGATATAGTTCCTTTCACTTACCTGGAACATAGAGGAAAAAAAAAACAATGTTAAATTGAATTGATTAAATTGAATTGATCAGGGGAGAGGGTCGAAAGTTTTTTCTTTTGGGGTATACCTTATGCAGCGTGTGAAAAGAAAATCTTTTTATTCGTGAGGAAATATGAACTACCACTTGGTTGGTGGAAAGGAAGAAGGGAAGTTGAAGCTTGAAGAGATGATGAAAATTTATTGAATTCTTTTTTTCTTTGTTTTACAATGTACATTACAACGTCGTTCAATACTCGATAACATTTATTATAATTTTTACAAGTAAGAAAGATTCTTCTTCTGGTTACAGTTCTCTGCCTCCTCTCCTCTTCTGTGATCGTTGTCGCGTTTATGTTACTGCATACCCCTCGAACGCTTTTAAATGTAGACTCGTGAACACAGGAATGTACGTAGAGTGGATGCAGGAGAAGTGGTTTGGCTACTAGTTAAAGTACAGTATAGCGGAGGAAAAAGGATTCACGAGAGGGATGAAAAGAGGAATGGAAAAAAAGAGAAGACGACATGTGGTGTAGTGTAATTTCTGCTGCACCTGAAACAACTTATTTCTCGTTACTTTTGATGAAAAATGAAAGAAATGGTGAGAAATGAAAATAAACGGAGCGATGTTCATATGTAATTATAATAATAATAATAATAATATTATTATTTAAATTTCTATGATGTAAAATAAATTTCGAAAGCAATTTCGTTCGACAATATCGAAGTGGAAGGGAATAGATAACGGATAGTGAAGTTTGAGGGCAAAGGAGTGCAAATAATCGTGAAAAGTGGGTTAAGGAAGCGAGACTGGGAGAAGTGGAGTGGCAGCATCGGTCAAATCTCGAGATTACCGTTCGTGCGGATCAACATCGAGGGGATGATAGCTCGCGCAACACGGGCCAGTTTAAATTTAACCGTCAGAGTGTTTAAGTGCTCTTCTGTTAGCCCTTTCCCTTCCACCCTCTTTCTCTCTCTCTCTCTCTCTCTCTCTCTTCCCTTCTTTATCCATCCCTCTCACTACTCGAAGCACTAAGTGACTGTGAAAGCGGTCGAGCTTCCTCCTCCCCGTTTCAACGGCTGCAACGTGCCGTGGATTAAAATGGTTGTGCTCGAAACATCTGAAAAAAAGAATCACTGCCAACTGGATTTTGTTTTATCCTTTGCAAGATTAAAAACAACAGATGACGCGTTTTCGGTTTCAAACAGAATTTTGAT
>NW_006263536.1:29570-31627 GCF_000469605.1 Apis dorsata | reverse complement strand
AGCATTTAAACAACATTCAGCAGTGTTTAAAAGCGCTTGGTAATGTTTGATGGCGTTCGACAGTGTTCGATAGCGTTCGACAGCATTTAAACATCATTCGGCAATGTTTAAAAGCGCTCGGTAATGTTTGATGGCGTTCGACAGCGTTCAAAAGTGTTTGAAAGTGTTTGAAAGTGTTCTTCAGCATTCGAGATCATTCAAAAATGCTTCGATTCGTTCGAGCAACAATGCTTTGATAGCGTTGCAGTGATGAGCGTTCGAGGAAATATGATATACTCTTAATAAAAATTTGAAATCCTCATTTCGCTATCTTCTCGCTAACTTTGTTCTTCTCAACCGATGGACAATTATATAAGCAATCCAAAAAAAGAATAAAAAAAGAAAAAGAAAAAATAACATTATCCTTCCACAGTAAGAATTGCTTGCTACGAAAGCTTAAATTTTTGATCACGAACGAACGTTTGTCACAACTCGAATAAGACGGATATATCCTCACAAGTCTCCGGAAAATAGTTGCTTTTCCAGCATGGCCGCGAGAAGAAGGGAGAACGAGTAACATCCTGCTGGCCGAGCTTATCCTTTTTACCGTGGGATTCGCCGTTTTCCCAGACAGCCTCGTACCATTTCGTAAAGTCATCTATTTGCGGGATTAACGTACCACGGATACCAAGCAACTTCCTGCTAGGTAAGCAGGGGAAACTTTTCGAACTGAACCGGAGTAAGAGAAGAAAGGGGGGGAAAAAGGAAGGATATAGGAAGAGAGAGAGAGAGAGAGAGAGGGAGGGAGCTCAAGCTCGAACGAAAATTAGTTTCACTTTTTTTCTCCAGCCCTTCCTCCATCCCTTCGCTAGTTCTTCCCTCCACCCGTTAGCCGAGAATCCACCCCCTCCGCCACTTCCTTACCCCATCGAGCCACTTTCATTCGCCTCTGTCCGCGGAAACATAATCTTTTCTTTGAAATTGCTTAGAACCCTTCGGGCGTTCCGCTACCGCTTCTTCCTCCTCCTCTGCGATGACTCTACATGAATATTTAGTGGCCTCGTAACAGAGCTTTCGAATAGTTGTGCCTCGATGTGTGTATGTGTATATGTTTATACACTCGTGTAGGTGGATAAAGGAATATCGTTCTCTCGACAAGAAAGATCTTTAATTATTCATTTGCAGGGCAATAAAGCAACAATTATGTCTCTGAGAATTCGAGGGAGAATGTTTCGGTAATGTCTTTGTTTTTTTTGTTTTTTCTCGCCAGATAAGTGAAATTATGTGAAATTTGTAAAAGGATTACGGATACGGTTCACAGGGCAAACCGGTTGCAAAGTTATTCGATGTTAATAATTCCTTTGCAAAGTGGATTAAATACATCATCTTAATAGAGAAAGTTTTAAATAGGTTTCTGAAAACAAATTTATAACAAGTTCTCGAACTTTTATACAAAGAAAACGTTTCTCTCACGTGCCTTCCCTCTCCTCCTCGTGACACCGGAAATTTAAAAACTACCCTCGATCGAATAATTCTACGATTACGATAAATACAATCTCTCACGAGAAACTGTCTTCCTCTTCTTCTTCCTCTTCTTCCTCTTAAAACGATCTCGCAATTTCTCTTAAGGATTAAAAAATCCCTCTTAGAAAGGAGCTCTAAAATACATTCTCTCAAAGAGAGAGAGAGAGAGAGCTACAAGACGAAGCTCGAGGGACGGAAGAAAACGAAAACCTCCTCGATGCGGGGTTGGTCTCGAATCTGTCGACCTTGCGGCCGGGGCACCGCACAATGCAGCGTGCTTCGTCCCAATAAAGGCTCGCCAGTTTATACACGATCTCTGGCAAATACGTTGCAATTATCATATAAAAGGATCAGTCTGGAAGAAGAAGAAGAGGAGAAAGAAGAAGAAGAAGAAGAAGAAGAAGAAGACGGCCCGTTTCTATGGCGCTCCATTATGGGGGAAAGGCGCACGAAAAGGAATTCCGTAAGATTCACGAGGGAGGAGGGAGAAGAAGGGGGAGAAACGGAAAGGAAGAGGAGGGAAGATGGCGAGCCAGATGAAGAGAGACAGAGAG
>NW_006263536.1:26599-29193 GCF_000469605.1 Apis dorsata | reverse complement strand
CATCCGTTGCCCTTTTCGAATTTTAGATCAGCGTGAATCCTATGCAAACCTGCCCCGCTCTACTTTGCGGCTCAGCTAGAGGAATTCGAGGCAGCCACCGTTTCGATGAGTTTCGATCGATCCCCGAGCCAAAGGGATTTGTCTTTAATGGGCTTCGTGTAGCGAATCGAAGATGCCATTTCCGATATCCTAGGTATTCCAGCGTATTAATTAGGTAGGCATATCGTGCATCCGTGCCTCTAATCATCGGACGCGACGATGGGATGCGTTCTCGAATTGGGGGGGATGAGGCAGAGGGAGGGAGAGAGAGGGAGGTAGGAGGGTCTCGTTACTTTTCTCCTTTTATTTTTTTTTTTTCTTTTAAGGGCGCGTTCGATAGCCTCGATTGGAAATGGTAAATATTAAGGGAGGAGGGTTGAAAGTTACATCGAAGGGATTCTTTGAGAGAAGGGGGGGAAATCTTTTCGAGTGCAACGCGAACAGATCGAGTTAAAATAAACGGGATCCGCTCCCGGGAACGTAGATAAGGGCCACCAATGGGAGGCCTTAGAGGGGGAGAGGGGGTCACCGTGGACCTTGGAGAGATGTGATCTTAAAGGGCTGCTCGTTCGATGTTCGGGGGAGAGATTGGCCAAGAATCACGTGGGGTTAAAACTTTAATCAATGCGGGGATGGAAACATGCTTCTCTCTCTCTCTCTCTGGTTCAAATAGGAATTCGACTTGCGAGATTACACAGTGGGGAACTAAAGTGGATTTATGTTACGAGATATGGTCACGTTAAGTCTCCTAACGTAACCATGTGTGTTAACCTATCGAAACAAGGGATGGAGATATATATATATATAGAGAGAGAGAGAGAGATGTTCCAAGATCAAATTCACCACCACTGGTTCGATATTAGATAAAATAAAGTTCGAGCAAATGTTTCAGGATTCATTAAGTAGTTCCCAAGTGACTGTGCGAATTCCAATGGGTTCCAAGCAAAGATAAACAAGTAGTCCGCCATAGTTTCAATTTCCCTTGGAAATACGTCAAGATAAGTTGTCGAAACGTGGACAATTTTTTAAACTGTACCACATCATAGATCTAAGTAAAATTAGTGACATATGTCAATCAAGAGCAAGTAGAATAGCAGAATCTAAAATAAGACTGGCAAGTCTTGGACAAGACGTTTTATTGACAATCCTCGCATCACACACACCAATAGAAGAAGAGTAGAGTACAATTTGAATATTGAAAATCGTAAAGTCAAGTCACATAATCATCCAAGAAATATTTTCCAATATTTTCTCAGTTATCTCAACTACATTTAGATTACATTTATATTAAATTGAAATCTTCATTACGAACAAAATTTTTATACGAATTCTATATGCCAAAAATATGCATCCAGATAATAGATAATAGATAAATAAAAAATATACGGATTTAACCGAACGTATATATTTAATTATACATAATTGCACGTTTGCAAAACGTTTGAACGTACGTGGAAAAACAAAAATAGCTACCACTATGAAATACTATGCTGGATACTATGAAATAGTATTGCTGGCGATAATAAAAACCACAAATAAAAGTGAAACTTTTAAATTCTATAAAAATAATTCTAGAAAAATAATTGAGGATAATCGTTTCCTCCCTTCTTCCCAAAAGACATTACAAAATATTCCAACGTGGGATTCAGGGCAGAAACAGAAAAACGCATCGTTCAAGTGCACGGTTAATCGGCGGGCAAAACGATGTCCATTAGAAACGACGACGCTGCGCAGCATAATTCAACTTCTCTCTCTCTCTCTCTCTCTCTCTCTCTCTCTCTCTCTCTCTCTCTCTCTCTCTCTCTCTCTCTCTCTCTCTTATCCTTGGATAGGGTGTCGGTACGGTAAACTTGCACCAACTCTAATATAGCACGCCGTATTCACAGAGTCCAGAGAGTTGGCGGCTATCTTAAATTGAATCTGCCAGCGATGCCAATGCGGCTCGCGTCGTGGCTCTCTCCGGGATTCTCTCTCTCTCTTCTCCCCTCCTCCTTATTTCGTGCCGCTATCATTTTCTCTCTGCTCTCTGGTATTATCCCTCTCCCTGCCCCGGCAACGAGGGGAACAGGCAGCGAATACCGATTCGCCCTTCGCGCCCTTAATCGATTCCGGGTGTAATTACTCCACTACGCCCGGCCTAACGAACGGCCGTTAATTATCATTCGTTTTCGCGTAATTTGCGGGTGAGGAGGAGGGGGAGACACGCGTCGATCCACGTTTCGATTTATCCTCGATTTATCGGCCGACTTGATCTTTCTAGAGGGAGAGACATCTTGGAGATCGCGTTATTGTTAACCCTTTGCACTCCTGCCCTGTTTCGAACCAGTACTTCACACTCAAACCCGCGCGTTCTCGTAAAATTACCATAAGATAATTACTCATAAAATAAGATTACATAAGATTATACGTAAAGAGCTTAGAAATCTATTTATGATATTCTAAAAAAAATCAAACGTAAATAAATATTGTCGCCGTTCAAGTTGCCGTAATAATCGAGAGTCATCGTTGGAGAGCAAAGGGTTAATTGTTTTTCGAAAAGAGATCTTTTTCCTTTC
>NW_006263536.1:22991-26398 GCF_000469605.1 Apis dorsata | reverse complement strand
TTAATTTTAATTCGTTGAGAAGAGAGGGAGAGGGGGATTGTAAGTTGGAGATACTCGATACTCGTCGAGTATGGGAATTCCTCGGCGCTTTAGCCGGATATTTCGTGAGGCGCACGCGATGGAGACGCGCGGAAATTTCGAATCGGCCGGCGCGAATAAAATCCGTTCCACCGCCTCTTGAATATTAATGATCCCTTCGTGTAACCCGCTTTACCGACTCGATAAACGGGATACGTCGCTTTCCCTTTCTTTTCCTCCGCCTTTCTTCTCGACACCCACACTTTCGCCCTCGTCATTCTTCGCTTTTACGACCTGTTCGCCTAATGCCTTCGAATAAACGGCAACTTTCACGATTTTTCAACGCGTGAAATTTGTAAGATTTAAGAAATTTGTGGGTAAAAGGAAGAAGAAACAGTTTGTATATTTACGTGTATTTTATATTTTTACGAGTTGGTTTCGTTGAAATAAATAATATAGTCTCTAGAAATAGGGAACGAAGGAAGGATCGCGAGGGAATTGCAACGGACTCGTCAGCGTATGAAATTAATTACTACTTTGGCGAAAATTGGTGGGGATCTAATCTAACTCCGTTGTACTCGTGTTGGGGGGTTGTGTACACCGTGTATTTCGTCCAGAGAAATTTCAAAGTGACAAGCTGTGCCTCGCGGTGTCGAAGTCGCGGCACAACTACTGCCGCGAATGATGCTCGAATGATCAAGCTTGAACTCGAGGCAAAATCGTTCGTAAGAGAAACTTTAAATGTCTCGAAAATTAATTAAGCGAGACGTAAAAATCGGTCGATAAAAACGACAAATTTCTCATCGGATCGCAGTGTTAATTTTACAAATTCATTTTCTAGCTTAGATATCTCATAAGTCAATCATAAAATAAAGTTCAAGACTTAATTGTAACGGACTGTGATTATACGAAAATCGAATCGATTGTGATAACCTACGAATAAATATTGAAAAAATTATTCAAACATTTTGATAAATAATTAATGTAACTTTACTTTTTCAACTTTCGATTTAAGCGAAAAAAGAATGGAAAGCAAATTGGACAGATTCTTTGGCCGATCGATCAAATAAATATTATTCAAACATTTTGATAAATAATTAATATAATTTCACTTTTTCAACTCTCGATATAAGCGAATAAACGAAAGAATAAAAAGTAAATTAGATAGATTTTTTGGCCGATCGAATAAGTGTTGTTCAAACATTTTGATAAATAATTAATGTAACTTCACTTTTTCAACTCTCGATATAAGCGAAAAAAGAATGGAAAGTAAAGATTCTTCGGCCAATCGATCGAATAAATATTGTTCAAACATTTTGATAAATAATTAATGTAACTTTACTTTTTCAATTCTCGATGAAAAAAGAATGGAAAGCAAGTTGGACAGATTCTTTGGCCAATCGATCGAATAAATATTGTTCAAGCATTTTGATAAATATTTAATGTAACTTTATTTTTTCAATTCTCAATAAAAAAAGAATGGAAAGCAAGTTGGACAGATTCTTTGACCGATCGATCGAATAACTGTTGTTCAAGTATTTTGATAAATAATTAATATAATTTTACTTTTTCAACTCTCGATATAAGCGAAAAAAGAATGGAAAGTAAAGATTCTTCGGCCAATCGATCGAATAAATATTGTTCAAACATTTTGATAAATAATTAATGTAACTTTATTTTTTCAATTCTTGATGAAAAAAGAATGGAAAGCAAGTTGGACAGATTCTTTGGCCAATCGATCGAATAAACATTGTTCAAGTATTTTGATAAATAATTAATATAATTTTACTTTTTCAACTCTAGATATAAGCGTAAAAAGAATGGAAAGCAAGTTGGACAGATTCTTTGGCCGATCGATCGAACGAAATCGGCGAATTCGTGACACACACACACTCACGCATTTCACCAAAGTCAGGGAAGCAAGGCTCGGTGGTTTTTCAAACTTCTAAAGGGATAACGACGGTCATATATACATACATACATATATATACAGTTGGCATATGGGAGAAGGGGGGAGAAAAGAGAGAAAGATCGGTGTGACCCCCTTTTCCCGGAACGAGAGTTTCAACGAGATGAACGAGTGATGGCGAGAGCCACCCCCGCCATCCAAGCGAAAGAGCCAGATGTGGAAGAATCGCAAGAACGAGAGAGGGTGCTAGCTAGATAAGACGTGAGTCACATGCATAAGTCACTGTGACACTGGCTCTCGCAGTCAGAAATTTCTTTCTTTCTTTCTTTCTTTCTTTTTCTTCTTCTGTTTCCTGCCTCGACGACTCGTATTTTGAAATGCGCATGCGTAGATTCGCAATGAAACGACTCGAATTCTGATTTGAAAATGACGATGCATTTCGAATACGAATATATATATGTACAAATACAATTTTCGTATCATTCATACAACAGGATTGTTGTTACAGGATCCAAAACGAAAATTCTCAGATATATAAATTTTCGAACATGATTTTTCGAAAATTGCGAGAAGGAAGAAGCTTTAATTATTATCGTAAAATTGAAATTTAATCGTAGCTTTTGGGGACATTTCTCGTTATAATCCCTTCACACTCGTTTAATTATTAAACAAGTTGCTCGGTAATAATAGTAGGGACGCTTGGAAAGTAAGTTGAGAATTGATCGAAGATAATTATATATTGAGCTACTGATCAAAATTCTCACCTTTCAATTAAATTTCCTTCCTAAAACTTGATATCTTACTATATTATTTTATATATATATATATATATTAATGTTTATCGAACACGTAATTGAGAATTGATGGAAAATTAATGGTTGAAAAACAGCAGACAGAAATTACGATTACGAAGTATATATAAGATCGTTCTTATCCCCTCCCTCCTTCCCCTTTGATTACCCATTTAATTGAAAGCGTGGTATTGCTTCGATGTCTTTGAGGGTATTAAATGTGTAACGGCGTGGCAGCTCGATATCGTACATTCTACGTTCGCCACGAGCGCACCTCCATAGAAGCTAATTAATAGGGAAACCTACTGATGTATTAATTCGGACATGTTAAACAGGAACCGCATACAATCTAATAGCAGACTATTCGATCCGCATAGCCGTAAGTTCGACATACCTGTCTTATTAGATTAAATACGAGGCGAGTCTGATGGATCGAGTTGGGGAGACGGTTGACGGAGACAATTAATTCTCTTAGGTTTAGTAAAGAAACATTCGTTCCTTCAATTATTCATTTTTGTGATAAATTCTCTCCTAAATACCAATTCGACATTTCTATATTTTTATTATTCGTTATTCAATCCTTCTAAAAGTAAAATTTTATATTTCTTCCATTTTTTTTTTTCCAAACGAAAATCAAAGTCTTCTCAAATACAGCTTTCGATACCAATAAATTAATCCCCTGTGCGGTT
>NW_006263536.1:15341-20782 GCF_000469605.1 Apis dorsata | reverse complement strand
TTTCTTTTTTTTTTTTTTCTTTTTTTTTTTAGATTTAATTATCTCCGCGTTGGCACGCGGGCACACTCGTAAAATTTGACAAACGGACGGGGCAAGAATTTTCTGAACAGGGGATTCTGGTTAATTGAGCGTAGTTTGAACGAATGAAGGTTTGGTTTGAAGATGTCGAGGGAAAGAGTGTACTCGACATTATAGCTTAAATTTTCATAATGATTTTCGTAGTTTCATTCGTTCAAGTGTTCGAATATCGAACAAAGATTTTTGTTGTCGAATCGAAGCAGCGAATTCTAGAATTTTTAAGCAAAATTTTTCCTGTTCCACGTTGAAATTTCACGAGAAATTAACGTGGAAAAAAAAATGGAATTTTTGCGATAATGCTGCGGCGCCGGGACATAATTGCAAACGGAAATAAATCTCGCGTCATTAAAGGGAGGAGCGACAAAGATCGCGCGTTGAAAATTCTCCGCGCTTAGATGACCTTTGCAATTAATTTTAAATTGTTACGTGACGGCCGTACAAAGAGATATTTCGCGTACGCGGAAAATAGAGAAGAGGACCTCGTTGGACCTTGGCCATTTTAAACCGACTTCAGCCATTTAAAACTCGTTCCATAATTCAATTTAATTGAATACAACATTGAAACACCGTAATAATTGTACGATTATAAACAAGTTGTTTCTTTCTCGAGAATTGAAAATATTAGAATATTGATGAACAATAACAAATTTTCTCCTCTGAATGAAAGTTTATGTCGATCTTTAAATCGAAACTAGTTCTAATATTTTTAAAAACTTTTTTAATGAATTCTAAATTCCAAAAACGAAAGCGATCGAATGGAGGAACAATTTTTTACGATTAACAAAAGATCAATTCTAAGCATCTATTTTAGTTACTTAGAATATTTTAGAGCTTGAAAATATTAGAATATTGGACGATCGATGAACAATAACAAATTTTCTCTTCTGAATGAAAGTTTATGTCGATTTTTAAATCGAAATTAATTTTAATACTGTTTTAAAAACTTTTTTAACGAATTCTAAATTCCAAAAACGAAAGCGATCGAATGGAGGAACAATTTTTTACGATTAACAAAAGATCAATTCTAAGCATCCATCTTTGTTGCTTAGAATATTTTGGAGCTTGAAAATATTAGAATATTGGACGATCGATGAACAATAACAAATTTTCTCTTCTGAATGAAAGTTTATGTCGATTTTTAAATCGAAATTAATTTTAATATTTTTTTAAAAACTTTTTTAACGAATTCTAAATTCCAAAAACGAAAACGATCGAATGGAGGAACAATTTTTTACGATTAACAAAAGATCAATTCTAAGCCATCTTAGAAGTTGCTTAGAATGTTTTGGAGCCCGAAGAAATTGAATTTAAGAAAGAAAAAAGACATCAAGTCGACATGAATATTCATTAAACGTTAAATCTTGCGGCAACTGTGTAATTTCATGCACAGTTTCGAGATAGTGTTTATCAAACAACAATAACACATTACGCGGGGATTACGCGAAAAATTTAAAATTTTTAAAAAACAAAGGGGGACAAGTTGCAGTTTTCACGTGCACACGCGTTGTATGAACAGCGGACAACTTAAAATTCGGATGAAATATTCCCACTGAAACTTCTCTCCACGGTTCTCTCCTGCCACAGAGGCAGCAGAGAAATTAAACGTACGAAATTTATACGTCCTGCCGTGATTTGTCGCTTCTGTAATTACCGTTACTTATGACAACCATTTTTTCCTACCACGGACATTACGCATACCGGAAAATATTGTCAGAGATATCGTTCTTTGATGCCTACCCGTCACGCGCCGGAAACACCGTAAATTTCACCGATTTTTCAATTATTATTTATAACAATTTTCCAAAGAATCGTTTCAGAAACGTTTTTTCTTTTCTCAAAAATATTCACTACACATATATTCGTCATTCGAATTACATTTCAAATCATATAATATTCAGATAAAAAAAATCCGTTTTACTTTATAAACATATTATCACCGATTTTTCAATCATTATTTATAACAATTTTTCAAAGAATCGTTTTTCTTTTCTCAAAAATATTCATTATACATATATTCGTCATTCGAATTACATTTCAAATCATATAATATTCGGATAAAAAAAATCTATTTTACTTTATAAACGTATTTTTATTATCACTGATTTTTCAATTATTATTTATAACAATTTTCCAAAGAATCGTTAGAATCGTTTTTCTTTTCTCAAAAATATTCACACATATATTCATTCGAATTACATTTCAAATCATATAATATTCGGATAAAAAAAATCTATTTTACTTTATAAACGTATTTTTATTATCACTGATTTTTCAATTATTATTTATATTATTTATAACAATTTTCCAAAGAATCGTTTTTCTTTTCTCAAAAATATTCATTACACATTTATTCGTCATTCGAATTACATTTCAAATCATATAATATTCGGATAAAAAAAATCCGTTTTACTTTATAAACGTATTATTATTATTATTATTATTATTAATATTACAGAACGGGAAATGTATTTTCCCGCGAAAGAGGAAAAAAGAAATAATAGGAGGCGAAACAAAGGAAAATAATATATCGTTTATCCCCCCATGGTAGCGGGGACGAAGAAAGGAAGGGAACGAAGCACGAGTAGGAAATCGAAGCAATTCGAAAAGCCGGATATTCCTTGAAACGAGGAACTCGAGAGAGAAAGAGAGAGAAAGATAGAGAGAGAGAGAAAGAGAACGAGAGAGGGCAATTAAGCGTTATCGTCTGGCTTGCACCAGTGTTCGTCGTTATCATTTACGAGGCTTACATGCTTTCCTCCTCCTTCTAATCCTCCACGACCCTGCCACGATCCCTCCTTTGTTCCAAAACCTTCCAAATAATTATCGGTCATAACTCGGGGATATTGGGGATTCTTCCTCTGAGGAGGAGGAAGAATCCTCTTTCGCGGGAGTTTCGAAAATTTTTCTTTCTCTGTTAAATCACGTCTCTCTCTCTCTTTCTCTCTCTCTCTCTCTCATACGTCTTTCGTAGCATATATTTCGTTTCACTACACAACTTGAAGAGGAGAATGTATATATATATGTAAGGGGTGGCGTACCGGGTTGCGCGATAAAAAGCGAAAAGCGGAGCCGTGAACCGTGAAAAAAATCGCAATGTGCCGATGGTGTCACGTTGACGGACATTTTCAAAGAGGATATTTCTTTTTTTTTTTTTTTTTTTTTTTGGATGGAAAAAAATTTTTCCCCGTGTTGTTTCATCGCTCTCTCAGCGGTTATAGATATATTTGTGTGTTCCTTTCCCCCCCCCTTTCTTTCTTTTTTTTTTTTTTTTAATTAAATAGAAGAGAAGCAATTTGTACGGTTGGTGTGAAGTAAACTCAGCGAATTCATCGAACGAAAAGTGGATAAAAGTAAGTAATAAAAAGGAAAGAAAAGAAAAGAAGAACTGGAGGGAAAAAAGTTTTGAGACACTGCAAAGAATAATTCGATGATGGGAGAGATTTGTAAAATTTCTATGAAACTATTGTATTGTATTTTTTCTCTTTCTCAAATGTATATATATATATATCGAAATAAAAATGGAAATGGCTCGACATGAATCGACACCTGTTCACGTATGCAAAGCAAGTGGCGCGGTTTAATTGCTCTTTCAGCGTCCCCAGAAACGCTCGAACGCTTGGCAACGATGAATAACATATTCACGATCCTCGAGGAGTTCATCAATCGAGGGATGAATCCGTGGCATTCCAAACTTTTTTTCAACGATCGCTTTTCGCAAAGTTTATAATTCCTGGGGAATTAAAAAGGGGAGAGGATATTTGCGATTTTTCGTAATTATTTCCCTCTCTCCAAAATGGAAAAAATTGAATGACCGTCCCGCGAGATAACTTCCTTTATCACCGTTCACGATATTTCTTTGAACTAACTTGGTTGAAAGAATTTTTTAAATCCATCAAATTAACGTTCCACCACCGGCCGGGGTAATATAAATTAGCAATTCGATATTAACTAAAACTTAGTATTTTTTTTATAATTGATAAAAACGAAGAGCAAAAGTGGTAATAACCCGTTTGGTGAAAAGTCAGAAAATTCACGATATGTTCGATCAATTACGAAGTATGAATTTAAACGATGTTATTCGTTTAAATCGTGCAATTTACGAGGACACGAAGGGCGTATTTCCCTTTTCCACGAATGTAGAAAATTACGGCGAAATTGTGCGCTCGGGACAAGTTGGCAAAAGCTGGAGCAGAAACGTCAGAAACGTGTTCTCGAGCCTTGAAATTCGTGGCCGATGGTCTGTGCACGAACGTATTACGTTTCTGACAAAAAGAAAGAGGATTATAAGCGGCGATAGCTTTGGCAAAGCCTCGAATATTTTCTTTTTTTTTTTTTTACGCGCCTCAAAAAAACCGTTCATCGAACGATTCACACGCGATCCAATCTCGTTATAATACGTTTTCAAACCGATCCCGCGTCCTCTATTGACAATAAATATTATAGAACGAACGTTGGTGAATAATGAACGTACGAAAAACGGGACAGCCTCGATTAAAATCATAATCGAATCGAAGCCAGAAGTAAAATCGAATAAATTTAAATCTTCGCGCGTATTCCATTTGCATAGATAACGAAGTTACAATAATGGAAAAAAAAAAAAAAACAATAATTAAAAATTTCTTGCCATCAAAATTCGCTCAAAAAGTAGAAAAAATCATGACGTTGAACAGAGTTTTTGATTCATCCCGATATCTCGATCGGTTGCCGAGATACGAGGATTCAAAGCGCTTAAGACGGTGCAGAGTTTTTATGAATGGGCTACCGACCTACATTTTTTTCCTAGAAATGCATATGCCGCTCACTGCTCCTCCAGGAATCGCGTCTGCCGCTTGTCTGGATTTTAGGATAGGTCAGTGAGACAAGGCGCGAGAGAGACGTCCGAGTAAACGATTAAAAATTACCCTTTTCTTTACACGACGATATCTCTGGAACCGGAAGTCGTATCGGGACGAATGAGAATGCGTTTCAAAGCGCAAGGTCTTGCGCTTCTATTCATTTTTCATCCGTTGATCGGAAGTCATTATCTTCGAAGTTATGGCGTTTCAAAAGTTTTCTAATTTTAATCGGTAAATGATTAAAAATCGCCTGCTCTTTAGACGACGATATCTCTGGAACCGGAAGTCGTATCGGGACGAATGAGAATGCGTTTCAAAGCGCAAGGTCTTGCGCTTCTATTCATTTTTCATCCGTTGATCGGAAGTCATTATCTTCGAAGTTATGGCGGTTCAAAATTTTTCTAATTTTAATCGGTAAATGATTAAAAATCACCTTCTCTTTAGACGACGATATCTCGGGAACCGGAAGTCGTGCTGATGCAAATGAAAAGGCAATTTAAAGAGAAAGATTCTGTGTTTCCAATGATT
>NW_006263536.1:8150-15313 GCF_000469605.1 Apis dorsata | reverse complement strand
CGTTGATTACAAATTACTATCTTCGAAGTTATGGCGGTTCAAAATTTTTCTAATTTTAATCGGCAAATGATTAAAAATCACCTTCTCTTTAGACGATGATATCTCTGGAACCGGAAGTCGTATCGGGACGAATGAGAATGCGTTTCAAAGCGCAAGGTTTTACGCTTCTATTCATCTTTCACTGGTTGATCGGAAGTCATTATCTTCGAAGTTATGGCGGGTCAAAGATTTTCTAATTTTAATAGGGTTTTATCGGTAAATGATTAAAAAGCACCTTCTCTTTAGACGACGATATCTCGGGAACCGGAAGTCGGATCGAGGCAAATGAAAAGGCCATTTAAAACAAAAAAGATTCTGCGTTTCGAATGATCGCTCACTCGTTGATTCCAAATTACTATCTTCGAAGTTATGGCGGGTCAAAGATTTTCTAATTTTAATAGGGTTTTATCGGTAAATGATTAAAAAGCACCTTCTCTTTAGACGACGATATCTCGGGAACCGGAAGTCGGATCGAGGCAAATGAAAAGGCCATTTAAAACAAAAAAGATTCTGCGTTTCGAATGATCGCTCACTCGTTGATTCCAAATTACTATCTTCGAAGTTATGGCGGGTCAAAGATTTTCTAATTTTAATAGGGTTTTATCGGTAAATGATTAAAAAGCACCTTCTCTTTAGACGACGATATCTCGGGAACCGGAAGTCGGATCGAGGCAAATGAAAAGGCACTTTAAAAAAACAAGATTCTGCGTTTCCAATGATTGCTCACTCGTTGATTACAAATTACTATCTTCGAAGTTATGGCGGTTCAAAATTTTTCTAATTTTAATCGGTAAATGATTAAAAGTTACTTTTTCTATAAGCGACGATATCTCGAGAACCGGAAGTCGTATCGAGGCAAACGAAAGAACGTTTTAAAGAGCAAGATTTCTTCTTCTTTCTTGCTTCCAATAATCATTCGTTCATTTACAAGAAATCACTATCTTCGAAGTTATAGGTACTCAAACTTTTCTTAATTTTGATCCGAGTTCAATCGAATCTCGAAGATAAATTATGCGATACCTATATATTTATTTCCTCAAAAGTAACGCTTACAACAATCTCGATAATATCGTGTCAAAGATTCTGAATTAATTTGCCGGAAATAAATTGGAATCTTGATTTATTAAAATTAATCCACAAAATCGAAACGTGCGAGAACTTATCGACATAAAAAAAAAAGGATACAAGTTGCTTCGAAACAAACAATATGTTGCGCAGAAAACGGTACATTTAACGTAGGTGGGGATCGCGTATTGTTCGACAGTAAAAGGCAAAAGAGGCGATGGTGTGGTGAATGGCGGTCGTATAAAATCCAAGAGGCACGAAGCCAAGGTGGAAAGCAAGGAATAAAGTGCAGGAACGTTCACCAACAACCACTAACCAATGGCGATCCTAGCCCTTTCCTCCTCCCTCCTTCTTCTTCTCCTTCCTTCCTTCCTTTCTTCCTTCCTTCCTTCTTTCCTTCCTTTTTTTTCCCTTTTTTTTTCCCTTCTCTTTTTTTCCACATCGAGTGCGGGCGACGCCGCGTATAAAACGCGTTGTGTATGTACGAGAGCCATGTCACCAGAAGCTGTCGCGGCCCGTTTCAGTATCTCAAAGCGACGTGAGACGCGAAAGAAACGCTTCAGGCTTTCCCCTTGCCTTCCCGCCCTCTTCCACCCCCGACTCCAAACGCGATCACGATTCTCCTGACATTCGTGTGCGCGAAACGGAAAATAAAATTTCACAAATTCTGTGTATTCGAATCGATAATACTCGAATAATTGATTCGATAAATCCGAATTTTCATTCCCTTATCATACGAGAGAAAAAATGAAGAATTCAATCGAAAAGATGCAACACGTCCTTTGCTTTCAAGATCGCGTTGATTTATAAACGAATCTATAAAAATAAGTGAACAAAAAGGCGTTTTGAATTTTGGAATCCTCCGAATATTCCACGTTGTTTTTCCACGACTAAAGGGGGAAAGGAGGGCGCAAAAAAAAAAAAAAAAAAAAAAAAAAAAAAAAAAGAAAAAAAGGAGGAAGCAATTCGCGAAAGGCACAGCGCATATTAAACGACCTGTATGAAAACGGTGGCGTGGAGGAGCGGCCGTGGTTTTGCAAACGATCCAAACGAGTTGGCTCGTGTCGGCTCGTGTCACTCGCGCTGCTCGTTTCCACGCTTGTCCACCCTCTTTTTCCCGCTTAACGACAATTTGCTGACGCGCCTGTCAGCGTTTTTCCACGGCCACTCTTCCAAAGCGGATGAAAATCGCACTCGATCGCCGCATTCGTGTCGTCGAAATTAGAATTTTCCATTTCGCCGAAATAGTTCGATCGATATAATTAATCAATAATGATTTTCATCTCGAACGAGTTAATGTATAAAACAATATATTGTAATATTTTTTTAAGGGCGTTCCTATTCTTTCGACGAAAATTCTGAGAACGCAGAGAATACATTCTGCCACGATATTAATTTAGCTGAGGAACGTTAGAAAAGATTTCGAGATACCGTGATACCGTTTTTGGATGGACGAGCAATTCTTATAAGTTAAAGAATCTATCATATGATATTCTATAAAGAGATTATAAATAAATATTGTCGTCTGAGAATTACATCCCTGATCTATCTATTTCATCTTTCGTAATAAAATACCACACCACGGATACCGCATCTTTCTCCCTTGAAAACGGATTAAAACGGAATAGATCACGTACGTCCATAAAACGATCCAAACAGGAGCGTAAATTACACAACGCAGTATCGTGCAATAACGTATGTAATTCCGACTTTCTTATCTTCGGCTGACAAATGAACCGGTCCAACAACTTCCTCTATCTACGGTTAGTTATTCAGGATGTTTTACCGCGCGACATAATTGTGCCATAATCCTCGAATAACCGCAAATTACGAGTTACATCCCCCCTCCCCACGGTGGACGCAAGGATAGGAAGCGTTATCCAAGTTTAAACGTTAAAACAAGTTTTGAAAATTATTTACGGCCACAGCGATAAATAGTGGATCCCGCGAAGAATGAAGAATAATATACGGAGGATAATAAACGATAAAAATTATTGGAAAGTTAGAGTATAATATTTATTCCTTCGTATTCACTTTTGTACAAAGTGATATGATAAAGGTAATTTTTGCTCGTGGGTGATAAAATTGACATTTGTTTCGTTTAATCGATGAAAGCATCGATGTATATGTATATATAGTTGGTGAGTTATAGGAGGGCAAAAATGGTGGAGCGTTAGGTGAAAATGGGACGTGGTCTGGATCGCAACAATACGTGGATCCCATTCTCTGGATCCTAATGACGCAGTCGACTTTCTCGGGATCCATGCCGGGGGATAACCGCAATGGTTTTATACCGTTTCACTTATACCGAAGCCTCTGTTGATTTAAAAGGTTCTAACGGGCCCCATCCCACACTGGGTTTTCCCTTATCGACACTGTGGAAATCGGATTTTAGGGGCGTTTCTATTCTTTCGACGAAAATTCTGAGAACGCAGATAGGAGAATATATTCTGCCACGATATTAATTTAGGTGAGGAACGTTAGGAGAGATTTCGAGAATGATACCGTTTTTGAATGGACGTTTGGAATAGGATTTTGCGAAATAATTTTGTAATGAGCGGGGAACAATTTCATTTTCCACGCGGAAATTGTTTAATCGAGGGACATTAAGATAGATCTTGGAGATCTATCTTTTCGGTAAATATTTGAGACATATCAACATCTGTGTTATTTAATAATGAATAATTTGATAGAATATGATTTGAGAGAAGATAAAAAAAAAGGGGAAAAGGAAAGGAGAAGAAAGAATTTTATTTCCATTGTTTTAAATATTCTTTTTATTTCGTTTCAAAATTTTTTTACAAATTTTACATATAAAATCTGTATTATTCAACGCTATAATTACACGGCGAGTCATTTGTCCGAGTAAAAGGGTTAACAGAGACGGAAGATTCACACGTTAAAGATTCAACGAGAGGAAGGGGAGGGGTTCAACATACTTACGTTCGTTCTCATTAGCCGTCGTCGAGCGACAAAGTCGCCGACCGAAACAGTTTCTTTCGCCTCCTCTAATTAGAGACGACTCGTCGTCCTCGTTTTCTCGTCGCCTTCGAATCTTCGAAAGAGAACTTACCATCACCCGTCGAGATGTTAAAAGATTTTTCTCCACCACGCAGCTGCACCTCCGTTGCAAAAACCGAGACGCAAGAAACCCGTTGGCCGTGGCCGGCAACAACTGTCGGCTATTGTATTCGCATTAAGTGCGTCCCGACGCTCGTGAGCTGCCTTGACGACGGTTGGCATCTCCACTTACACCACTGAGTTGTATTTCATAGCCTTCCTTTCCTCTCCTTTGCTCGTTTTTTCCATAGTCTTCTTTTCCCTCCTCCTTCTTCTTTTTCGATCACTTTTCTTCATCATTCTTTCTTCTTCTCTTCCTTTATTTTTATAAAGCTTTACTTTCATGTCTCATTTCTTTCTCCTTTTTATTTTATTTTTGTGTGTACATTTTTATTTTCTTGAAATTCTTTAATTCCCTCTCTTTTATATAATTTCGTATATTATATCTTCATTTTTATTATCTGACATACATCGAATGATTGTGGGATTTTGAAATTAATCAACTATAAATCACATCTTGAATAATTTTAATGTTATTAAAAAGTCATGATGGATGACTACTGGACATTAATGAAAAATCTTCAAAAGCTTAGAGAAAAAGAATTTTTTTTGAGCGGTCACCCATCCAAGTACTGACCGCGACATATGCACCTTGACATTGCAATCAAAGAGGATCCTTCTAATATTAGAATCCAATGAATCCTACATCGTAAAGATTACTACCAAACACTTTTATTCTTATTACCATGCAATTTACAAACTGCTATTGATCATTAACCGGAGACTCAAAGTCTGAAAGTTCATTTATCCAAGTTATAATTGTAGTTAACTTTGAATAATAAGAACCAGTAGATTCCACATTGCAAAGATCAGTTGGCCAAGAGTCATCCCTCCCTCTCCCTTTTTTTATTATTTTCGTAGTTACATCCACGGTTGGAATTTCTTTATCCCGTTCCGTACACGTCCCGGTTTCCACCTTTTAACCACAGTTCTACATTTTCTCCGCAAAACTTTCTTCCTGTTCCCATTTTTCCTCCATTTCACCCCCTATTTCACCCTACCCTCCTACCCTCTTCTTGCCCATTCTCCGTCCTTCCTCCCTTCTGCCTGCTCCTCTTCCATCGTCTCGACAGTTCTACTTTACTTTGCCACGACTTTATTGTCCGTGGGAAACGGAAGCGGCGGAACCGGAATGAAACCGAAGAAAAATAACACGGTTGTAAATTTCGTCGCGAAACACCGCCACCCTCCATCGCGGAGGGATGATCGTAAAACGCGGGCTTATAATGGACGTGAGCGTGACCGCGTGTTTAAACGGGCTTTAGCACGAGTCAAGTACCGTACAAGTAATTATCACGTGAAAATGAAAACGCGTTTGAACAGCCAGTTAAATTACTCGGTTGAACGAGTGATTATGGTGGAAGGATCGTTGTTTGTCTCTTCGTTTTATTTGAAAAGAAAGATGATCGACTGACTTGTTATTGAACAAACGTGAAATATAGCAGAGGATTTATATATTATACACAATTTTAAAAAACATTTTCATATTTTTATATTTTTCGTCTACTTTTTTAATTTCGTTTTTTCTTTAAAGAAAATTTCTTTTTCATAATTTTCTCAACACTTTTGCACTTTTTTCGTTTCAGCATATTTATTACAGACTTCTTAACGATATTTCTCGAACAAGAAATTGTCAACATTGTGGAACTTTTGCTGTATTTTATGCTTTTATTTTAGAAAAAAAATTTTGTCGATAAATTAGAGAGTTTTTAAAAATTGTTTTTCGAAATCAGCACCATATCGCGTTTAGATCAAAGAAGGCTCGGATTGTTATTAATATACCAGAATGTGCAAGGAGATACTTGGAAATCATAGATGAGAGAAAATCATTGTGAAAAGAGAAGAGAATATCTCTCATCATTTCGAGGACCATTAATGAAAAATTCATTAATTATTCGTTTTCTATTGAAAAATTCACCATTTTTTAACTCGCAATTGGAAGCTAAACCTTTAGGTAAGTTTTTTTTATTAATTTTAATATGGAATTCTTTTCCATCAATCAATTATTAACGATTAATGTGCTATAATTTCGAATAAATCGAAGGCATCGTATTGAAAATTAATAATTTATTTGTTTTTTAGGTAAAATTTCACAACTTTCAAGTTTGTATCTGGAAGCTAGAACTTTAGGTAAGTCCTCCTATTAATTTTAATATAAAATTCTTTTCCATCAATTACTAATTAACGATTAACACACTATAATTTCGATTAACTTGAAGACATCGTATAAAATTAATTAATTATTCATTTTTTAGATAAAATTTCATCACATTCACATGAAAATCTTCTGTATTAATTGTTTATTGCAAGAGGTAAGTATAAAATAGGTAAGTATATTAAATTTCAAAATTAGTATTTAAGTAAAATGTTGAAAAAATGTTTTTTATGGCGCTTAAAAAGGTAAGTATAAAGGTAAGTATAAAGGTAAGTATAAGGTAAGTATAAAATTTTTAAAAAAAATTTCGTATGAAAATTAATTACATGTCTTAAAATTTTCAGAATATCTTGGAAACGACGTCAAATTCTTGGAATCTTCAAAATTCTTCGAACGAAAGAAATTTTTGCCCAAATTTCGATTTTGTATTAGGAGAATATAAGTTTACAGGAGGTCGCTTGACAAATTTCCGAGAATTTTGCCAGTTCCAAGAAATGATATCAAATTCCTGGAATTTTCAAAATTTTTCGAAGGAAAGAAATTTTTGCCCAAATTTCGACTTTGTATTAGGAGAACATAAGTTTATAGGAGGTCGCTTGAAGAAATTCCGAGCATTTTGCCACTTCCTAGAAATGACGTCAAATTCCTGGAATTTTCAAAATTTTTGGAATGGAAGAAATTTTTGCCCAAATTTCGACTTTGGATTAGGAGAACATAAGTTTATAGGAGGTGGGGTGAAGAAAGGGGGGGGGGGGGGCGGGGTCCGAGGAATGACGTCAAATTC
>NW_006263536.1:4749-7776 GCF_000469605.1 Apis dorsata | reverse complement strand
ATTTTTCAAACGGAAGAAATTGTTGCCCAAATTTCGACTTTGTAGTAGGAGAACATAAGTTTATAGGAGGTCGCTTGAAGAAATTCCGAGCATTTTGCCACTTCCTAGAAATGACGTCAAATTCCTGGAATTTTCGAAATTTTTCAAACGGAAGACATTTTTGCCCCACTTTCGACTTTGTATTAGGAGAACATAAGATTATAGGAGGTCGCTTGAAAAAATTCCGAGAATTTTGCCAATTCCTAGAAATGACGTCAAATTCCTGGAATTTTCAAAATTTTTGGAATGGAAGAAATTTTTGCCCAAATTTCGACTTTGTATTAGGAGAACATAAGTTTATAGGAGGTCGCTTGAAAAAATTCCGAGAATTTTGCCAATTCCTAGAAATGACGAAATTTTTGTTAAAAATTGTGATTTTTTATTAGGAGAGCATAAGTTAGAAGGAAGTTTTTTTATACTTACCGTATATACTTACCTTATATACTTACCTTTTACGTTTGCCTTATTTTTTATCATTTTAAATCATTTTTTTTACAGTTTACTTAAATCTAGAGATACTTACTATTCATGTACCTATTTTTCAATAGGTCTCGTCATTTTTTACAATATTGTGTGTTTTTTAATAATTTTTTTAATTCTAAAGGATCGAGGAATATATAGGGAACATAACTCTATTATCTGGAATATCTCTTTTATTCTTAATAATATTAAAAAATGTTTCGGATAAAAGTTAAATAGTTTCAAATGGGACATAATCTGACTTTATTAGTTTTTTTATAAATAGATGCGTAAAAAAGTTATGAAAGTCAACGTTATTTTTTTAAATAGAATCATATATTTTTTAACATATTATTAGATGCAGTTTTGGATTCTCTATACAAAAGTATGGAACCACTTATAAGGAAAATTTATTAGTTTCGGAGATAATTAAATTTTTTCAAATATCTGCTAAACTAATAATCTTTTGCTACAAGTACTTCAATACTTTTGTATAAAAAATAATGCGTTACATCTATACGTGTATTAAAAAATACAAGATTCTATTCAATAAAATGGAATCGACCTTCGTATGATTACTACGCATTCACTTATAAAAAAATTAATTACATTATGCTACGTCTACCTCAAAACCATTCAACTTTTGTCTAAAAAATTTTTTAATATCTTCAAAAACAAACGAGATATTCCAAACTATTTCCAACTGATAAAGGCATGGGATATACATAAGACATACAATACAATGTATAAGAAATTTTTACAAAATTTTTTTCAAACGAATTTTATTTATTATATTTATTACATACATTTTTATTTTATCACTTTTACACAAAACTTATTCTTCTCGTTGAGATGAAAGATAATTTTCCATCCAGGATGAGTTTTGCGCTTAAAAAGAGTTATGAGAACATCCTTCTCTTTTCTTCTTCTTCTTCTTCTTCTTCTTCTGCTTCTTCTTCTTTTTCTTCTTCTCCTTTTTCTTCTTCTTCTTCTTCTTCTTCATCTCTCCCTCTTCTTTAACGTTATTCAATTCGTGCTTGTTTTCATTTTCTTGCACAGATGTCTTTCCATCCAGCTTCCAAGTAGTTTATTTGTATTTTATTTGCCGGGAATGGGCACGGTAAATGGACCGTGTTGGAAAAAACGAAACGAAATTGAGATACAAACGGAAACACGCACGGTTGTAAATTTTTATAATGGTCTCCATATTCCCACCGAACAAAGATATACTCGTTTTCTTCCTCCTCCTCCTCCTCCACCTCCTTTTTTTTTTCTTCCATTCGATCCAACGAAATTAAAAATATATTTCTCCTCGAGGCCGATAATCCTCCTCATGGCGTTCCATTATCGTTCATAAAGAGGAGAGATTTTATTTTTAAAGAAATTTTTCTCGGCAAAATTTCCTGCGAGAATATAATAAAATTTCACGTAATTCAATTCATCCAACTGTTAATTCAGACTGATAAAAGAGATACCTGTCCTCGTTTTCATCCCTCCTTTTTTATCTCTCTCTCTCTTTTTCTCTTTCTCTTTTTCTCTCTCCCTCCCCTTTCCATTCATCTTATCGTTGCTTCAACAATTCTATTTCGTTCCACATTCGTGACAGGAATACAGTTTCGGGGGTAGGGGAAGAGGGAGGGAGGCAAAAGGTGGAATGGACGGGGAAACGAGGACGAAGCGGTGGAAAATGGAGGAGGAGGAGGAGGAGGAGGAGGAGGAGGACGAGAAGAGAGGAAAGAAGGAGGATCGTTACGAATTTCAACGACTCAGTGATCACAGCGATTTATATGTATGTAGCACGATAGATTGCATTCTAAGTATTATGTTCAACGCTACTTTGTATTCGACAGACATCGGTAGATTACGTTTGCTTTCTGCTCGGGGGACCTACGTTTTTTTTTTTCTCTCTTCCTCTTCCTCTTCTTGCCCTCCCCCTCCTTTTACGATCGTTTCTCGAAAGAGAGAAATATTCCTTTCGTGCCATCGAGAATATTGTTAACCCTCGACGTAGGACGGAAAAAAAAAAAAATCTCTTCGATGTGAAAAATTAGCAAAATTTTCACGAATCTTTCGAAATTATATTAAAAATTTTCGAGAAAAACTTGAAAAATTCGTAAATATAATTCGTCCTTTCGTTTCTTTCTCGTATCTGTTGAAAAAAATATTATGAATTAACAATCAAACCGATTCAAAGTATCTCATAAAAATGTATACAACAAGTGCAGATTGCGCTTCTACGACCCAATACGACGTGGAACAAAACAATCGGTCAATCAAGAACTACCCCAATTCCAAAAAAAAAAAAAAAGAAATTAGAAAATACGCGAGTAGAAAGAGATTAAATAAAGAAAATTACCAATGGATCTGGTATCAGAGAAAGAGAGAAAGAGATAGAGAAAGTTCAAAAAGAAAGAGGAAAAGGAGAGAGGAGGGAAAAGTAATTAATTTTGTCATGCCAATTCTACTTTGCTCCACGTCGGTTTCAACCCCCCCCTTCACATTTGTCATCGCGCGCGTCCACAAAATTAT
>NW_006263536.1:369-4411 GCF_000469605.1 Apis dorsata | reverse complement strand
GCGGCAAGGGGAGGGGGGAGGGGGTGGAAGAATCGAGCGGTGCACAGAGGCGCGACAAAATTGAAGGTAGACCCGTGACGGATTTAATGGCGGCTAGATTGTCCATCCCTGGTTTCCGAGCGGCCACCGATAACTCGGTGATGCGGCTGCACTCCACACGGACGGAAAGAACGTTCCTCTGAATTTCAATTTGAGTGGGCCATTTATTTGGCCCCCCCCGCCCTCTCCTCTCCCCCGTTCAAATCCTATATTTGCCTATGAAAATTCGAATGCGCGTTGCCGGTGAACGAGAATAAGCGCAATTTTTCTCGGCTTCTTTTTTTTTTTTATTTTACGCGATTAACTTGTATGAAATAAAAATATAAAAATATGATATAATTAATCGATCCTCGATCGAAACTTCGATCGAAATTTATATTCGTATAAAAGTAAAAAATATATATTTTTCGATACAATTAATTGAAAATTAGGGAAAAGAAGTTTCAAGTGAAGCTTGCTAAATTCTTTCAGATTTCTCTCTCCTATGAAATAAATAATAATATCCAAAAAGAAAAAAAAATCCAATTCTCTTCCATCCAAAAAAAAAAAAGAAAAGAAAAAAAAATACGGAAGGTAGAACGTTAAAATCGAACTCGGAGGACCGAGGGTTTTAAAAATGGTTGGTCGAAGTTGGAGAGTTGGTTCCCGCGATTTTTCTTCCGCGAGGGAGGAAGAAGTTTACGAAACGAAAAGAAGGAGGAGGAGGGGGAGGCGAGAAGACTGGTGGAAGTCTCGGGGAAAGGAGGGGAAGGGCAGGCCAAGTTCTTTAAGACGAGAAATAAGAGCGGCTCGGCCCCTTATCTGGATAGGAGGCCGCCATTCTCGAGGCAAGGAACGGAAAGGCGAAACGGAAACCTGCGAAAAAGTCACGAGACAGTCGCGTGGGATCCGCGCTTGTGAAACGTGGAAAAGAAAGGGAGGGGAAGAAGGATGGAGGAGAGATAACCGGTGCATTAAGATCCCTAATCTAAATGAACGCTCGTTCCGGTCCAGTAGTAATGGCGGTTTATCCACCGTCGCTTGCTTCCTTTCAAACGATTTAACGACGATTTTCGAAACGATTGCTGCGATCGCGTCGCGTGTCCTCGTATCGAATCCAACGTCAAAGCCTGGCCCTTTTTATCTTTTTATTTCTTTTACTTTTTGACGCACATTGAAAATATAGTATAAATATAATATATAATAAAATATTAATATTTTAGTATTTTAATAATATTTATAATTTGAACGAGAGACAGAGAGAGAAGGAGAGAGAAAGAGAGTTTCTTCTTCTCCTCCTGGTTTTTGATCCGTATTTTCGACCTGCATTGGGTATTTTTTAAATACTGATTCGTAAATATTGCAATCGATCGTCTTTTGGTCTGAAAATAAATTAACCAAGGAAATATTTTATTATTGGCCTATATCATATTGTATTCGATGTTCAGGTATTTACATTCGCGAAAAGTAAGTCAAAATTGACTAAAAATCGAGCAATTTTTCATTCCGTGAAGAGTGTTTTCGATATGATAAATCAATTAGAAGCTAATAATTAATAATTGGGGACAATTTAAAGTTTTTAATTACCTGTCAGAGAAGACAGTTGCGAATAATTATTTACTTCGACGATTTATATAGCGAAAATCTCATCTGTTCGTGTGTAATGGCAAACTGTATACTCTTTGGAAACGGACGATTATATATTTCTTTCTACGAACCTTCCACTTCTACTATGCCAAATCTATTATGCCAAAAAAAGAAAGGGATCGATTTCTGCCTTAACTCAACTCTCTCTCAACTATATTACACCTCTTTCACTTTTTTCTCTAATAATAAATTTGTGCTAAAAAATGCGACGTACCTGGTTGCACAACGTCGAAATTTCCAAATGCAGGCTCCATGCATCCGTGGTATCTTAACACTGTGCGCGCACGTATTTGCCAACGATCTGCTTCCGACTATTAATGCCAGATACGGTATTCCGCGGCGTGAAATCGTTTCGCCAACAGCATGGCTCGATGTATAATCGGATTGGGCCGGATAGCATTGTGACGATTTCTCGCCATTTCATTCGCCCATTCGGGATGTAAATTGTGGCGAAAGAATACCGGATATACCGGTTTCGATCCTATTTTCAACTCGTTCATCAAATTGTACTCGATAATATTTCCCCCCCTTTTTTTTTTTTTTCTTTTCAAGTGCAAGCTTGATTGTTGAGCGTTCGTTACGAGCATTTTGTGCGAACTCTCGAGAGTGGATAGTGTTTTTCTCGAGTGTGTCGAGAATTAAAAAAAAAAAGAAGAATATTCTCGAGATTATCTTCAAATTGTCAAGAATTACAATATTGGAAAATATTTTATAGGCGTGAAAATTATTATACAGTTACTCTAAATAAGAGAGTAAATGTATAATAATAAGTAATAATATGATAAATGTAACAAATATTTTCGAGAGTAATTTTCTCGAAAATATTTCACCCTCGAATATATATATATATATTTTTAGATTCGTGAGATTGTGTGCCGTTTCGTTGAGAGGAAATTATTATCGAATCGCTCTCAATCGCGGTGGAAAATATTTTCGAAACTTTTTACCCCTCGAATATACACATTTTCAAAATATATCCTGCGATTCCTGCTTCGCTATTTTCTCGTGGAAGAAAATAAAAGTTTTCTTGCAAGTTCAGTTGGCGTATCTATCCCTTTATTACGATTTCTATCGTAATCTATCGCTAAGGAAAAAGGGAATTAAGTTTCGAATGAATTTACAAGTTGGAGGCAGATCCAACGTTTTACGTTTCCTCACGTTTCGCGAGATTCGGGATGGAATATCGTATAATGACGAGGGAAGAGGATTGGAACTGCTTGCCGAGGATTTTTTCCTTTTTTAATAAATTCGCCATAGAAATGTTTTATCCGACGATAAGAAAGAAAGGAAAATTTGAAATTCAAAACTATATTCAGATTTGTTTATTTTCTCTCATTCCATATCGCCTCGTAACGAATTTCTTGATAATGACGATGATACTTGTTCATGAAAGAAGAAGCTAAATTCTGTTGTTAAATTTATCATTTCACGTCCTTTCTCATCTCAATCCAATCTATATTAACTCCCGTAATCCTCTCTTTCTCTGTTTCTCTGTTACAATAATGTATTATGGAATTCGTAGAAAATGAGAAGCTCCTCTATGAAATCCGTTTAACAAATGTCCATTTGAGAAATTTCAGTGTTTCGTATAATTCTCTACAAAATCCTTTCATTCGATTAATATAATAAAATTTCGAAAGTGACGTTACTTTGATGATCGATCAACACAGGCAAATGATCGTCATAATTATTCCTCGAATTCCATCTCCGTTTCCTCCCCACCCTTTATTTATCCCTATCTTTATATAATAACGATCGAAAAACCCGTAAAAAAATGTTTATTCGACGGATAAAAATTAGAGCGCACGTATAAGCCGGCCGCAATTAGCGCAATTCGTTCCCCAATGTTTCATCGACGTCGCAAGTTTCACGAAGATAATCCAGAAAACTGGGGACACACCGATAATTAACGCGAAGCCACTGTCCATTTTGCCCGGTATTAAAACCGCGTTAACAATCCCTGCAATCCTAATCCCAATCTCGCGACCCGAGTATTTCGCGTATTTTTCCCTTGTTGAAAAATAATTTAATTCTTGGAAAAATATTTATCAATATTTTCGCCTGAGTATTAGTAAATAAATAAATTCGATTCCGTTTCTCCTCTCGATATCATCTCTAGGGATTGGAATAAACCTTTTCGATACAGTATTTCGATACTGTTTTTCGTTTCTTCTTTTCATTAAATGTCACTCGTTCTTAACTCGAGGATAGAGCGAAACAAAGCTCCTCTCTCATTTTTTGAAAAGAAAGAAATTTTTTTTGACAGCGTGCGTGAAATGGAAACGCTTCTTTTGGTCGAGTGACCAAAAATTCAGAGAGAGAGAAAGAGAGAGAGAGAAAAATTTATATTATACATAAATATTATATATAGAGAGAT
>NW_006263536.1:0-256 GCF_000469605.1 Apis dorsata | reverse complement strand
AGAAATTTATATTATACATAAATATTATATATAGAGAGATAAAGAGAGAAAGAGAGAGAGAGAAAGAGAAAAAGAGAGAGAGAGAGAAAAAAAGAAAAAGAGAGAGACAGAGAGAGAAGAAAGAAAGAAAGAAAGACAGAGAGACAGAGAGAGACAGAGACAAAGAAAAAGATTTTATACATAAAAATATTATACATAAATATTATATATATAGAAAGAGAGAGAGAGAGAGAGAGAGAGAGAGAGAGAGAGAGAG
>NW_006263535.1:407425-418184 GCF_000469605.1 Apis dorsata | reverse complement strand
TATATATATATATATATATCCCGGGCTGTGTGTCTCTGCCTATCTCTCGTGCGATTCTTCTCCGAACACGGCCTCGAAAGATCGGATTTCGTAATCTCACGCGTGTACACGACCTTTCATCGCTCGACCTTTCTCCCCGCCCATGATTAATGACCGTTAACGTCGCCTCGTGGCTGGACAGGAACACGTAGCAGCAGCCGGCTCGCGCCATTCCTTCCGAAGGGAACGGTTTGGTTTTGTCGGAACGCGACTCGCGGTTCCGAAAAACGAATCGTCCGTTTACAACCGATCGAGGAGATTCTGTAAGGGGTAAATCGGGGGGAGGGATTAGAATTTTTTCGAATTTTTCGTTCTCCGGCCACGAACTCGATATCGGAACTCGGTTACACTCGGTTCATAAACGGGAAATAAAAAAATATCAAGGGAACAAGAGGGCAATGAAAATATGGGGAGTAAAAAATGGTGGGAGATTGGGATGGAAAAATTCGATAAAAGGAACAATAGGGATGGGGGAGGGGGAGAGGAAGGCGGAGGAAAATGATTGCCCCCTCCCCTCCCCCTCCCTATTAAAGAGACAAAGTTGGCAACGAGCGGGTAATACAACAACGCTCCGCCCAGGCCGGCGCACAATTCACGGTAATCCCATGAAATTATTCTGTTTACTAACCCGTTATTAATTCAACGTTATTCAGCGAATACAACGATGGCCGTATAAACGTTTCTGCTTCGCGGCTCAACTGAACTAAGTAATCAATCCACTTCACCATGAAACGTTTCCATTCGTGTCGTCAAACGGGCGTCGCTACCCCTCGAGGGTCTCGTCTGCGGCGCGACGCTGAAATTTGCACGCATTTCACCGACAATTCTGCCGCGTTACAACCACTGCTGCCCCGCCGAAACAGCNAGAGAGAAAGGGAGGTGGTGGAGACAGAGGGAGAGAAAAGAGAGGGGAAAAAATCGGGGCGGTAGAGAGAGAGACAGAGACAGAGACAGAGGGGGAGAGAGAGAGAGAAAAGAAATTGGAGAAAAAAGAGGAAGGAAAGGAAGAAAGAAAGAAAAGAAAGGACTTCAAACAGTCGCTGCATAATGCATCGGCTGGCTGGCGCGGCTATCCACCCCTTCCGTTCCTTCTGTTCGCGCAACCCTTCGAAATAAAAAGCTTTTCCGCCTAAAGGCTAACTTTCGCCGCCAGGTAGAAAGCGCCACCCTCCACGTGCCACTTACGCGGATGGAACCACTCGTTAGGCGATGACTCGATGCGGGCGCACGGCTCTCTATCTTGAGAGGAGTTCACGCGAGCCGAGGAGTGCATCCACCACGGTTTCGCATTAGGGTTCCGTATATATGTATATATATCGGAACGGCCGTTGCAAACGTGACTTCGATGCCTTTCAACCCTCCCTGCCTACCGTTGCCAATCGTATTTGCGTCGTGTAATCATCGATAATTACGACAGAATGACGGGGCCGTTCTTGCGATATCCTCGTTTCCCTCCAACCTATCATTTCGTCATTACGCGTATATATATATATATATATATATACATATACACATAATGCTTCTGCACGCTATTCCATCCCCCTCGTAATTCGGGATGTCGACTGTCGAACGGGAGATAGAGAGAGAGAAAGAGACCATTGGCCGTGTTTTACCAACGAAATCGTACGGGATAATTACCGACAACTACTGTAAACGTTTCAGCTTATTCAATCCATGCGACGTCCATGTACAGGAAAGTAAAATGTTTTCAAAGAGGGGAGGATCGTCTACACCTACACCTCGAACGCGAAATTGTTTCCGCGGGAAACAATGCACGTACCGCGATACCGCGTAATCGAGTACGAAAGAAAATCATGTCTGCTCGAGATACCAGAAGTAGCTTCCCTTCGTTAACACTCTCCACCACCGCGAATCTTTCATTTCCTGTGGAGAGCTACCAGACTACCCCCGACCAACCATCTTAACGAGACGAAGAAGGGGAAGAAACCAAAGAAGGGGGGAAAGAATGGAAAAGTCACGCGTGTATTATCGAAACGTTCGATATCGTCGAGGTATGGGGCGTATTTCACATGCCTCGCTTCGCCCTGCGTTACGCATTTCGCTGCATCTCGCCGCGTAAAGGGTTAATATTTCATAACCCGGTCATAAAAGGTGGAGAAGGTGGGAGAGAATATCCGCGCGGGATGTATCAGGAAATAAAGTCGCGGGGAACTAGTACGGTCCGCCTACTTCGGAGGGGTGAGCGTCGAGGAAAAGAGGGTGGACGAGGGTGAGATGGCGCGTAATCAAATTTACAGCCACTCCGCCGGTGCAATGTTACCGGTTAACGCCGACATGTGCCACCTACGACGCAACAACCCTCCCTTTCCACGACTCTCGGCAACAGAGGCGGACTCGCGCGAAGCCACCCTCCCTCCCGACCCCCCGGCTTACGCATTAATAGGCGCGGCACACGCGCATAATAAACGCGTCCATGCGAAGGAGAGGAAACGTGCACGCTTGTCCGACCCTTCGTATAAAATCCGCCACCCCCTAACCTTCTTCCAGGATCCATGGCGAGCTCGTGGAATCCACCCGCGAGCGGGGGAGAGGGTGGCGGAGAGAATTCTACACGATTCTCGCATTACCGCACGCCCGCCTTCCACGTCCTCGCCACGGGCCGCTATTAGTTAACGAGCTATCGAAACATCGCGTGTTTGTCGTCCGAACGAGCCGTTGGACGCTTCTGATGCGTGGGACGGAGGAGGAGGGAGAGGAGGAAGAGAGGAGAGAGTTGCAAGAGCAACATCTTATATTTTGCTTCCTTCTAGGGATCGTTGATTTTTGTCTTCCTCGTATTCTTTCTATGTGTATATATATAAAGAGAGAGAGAGAGAGGGAGGCAGAATCGTGGGCAGGAAGAGATATTTTCTAATGCTGAGAAAAAAAGATTATGCGATATTACTGTTTTTAATGGATTTGAAAATGAAAAAATGATATCATAAGGAAGATAAGGTTGGAGCGAAGAACTCGAAGAAGAAAGAGTTCTAAAGTAACGAAGGGATTATTTAGAGGGACTGTATTGGAAATTCTATTATTTTTAATTTGACGGAGAAAGGATAAACGGAAGAAAAGCGCTCGAATTGTTCGTTCGAGATAAAGGAACGATTATCCAACTATTTATATATATATATATATAGGAAATGGAAATATAGAATTGAAAAATTCCACGTTGTAAGAAAGTAGTCATACGTTAGATCTCGTAGTGAAAGTTTCATAAAGGGGAAAATGAATATGGCGTGACAACGACGAGGGAATGCAATATACCGACGGATTCGCAAATGGATATTTACTTAAGAGGAGGACGAGAGTCGTTCTCGAGGCGAGAACAAACGTCAACCGAGGATAACTGATAAATGTGTCGTTATAGGGATATGTAAATAACGTTTCTTCTCCTCGTTTTCGATACCGATTCCATTACCGCGAAACGTGTAACAATGTAATTTGAATAACCGCTCTAATAAACGTCTGACGCGGAGAAAAATGATATTGGAGCGTGCGGGAGACATTGCCAGGGAGCATTTTCATAGCGCGGCAACCGTGTCGACAGTTCGAGAGAGCGCATCTTTCCTCCGGATATAGTGTTACGTAGGAGGAGGCGTAGGAGAAAGATTCTCGTAGCGGAGAATTCTCGTGTCCATTAGCGCGAAATTTTTCTTATAAATATAAATAAGCGTAACGCGACGAGAAAGCGTCCCCGGCGGGAAAATGAGATGCAACCTTCGTCCCCCTGGGGGGGGGAGGAGCTAAGACAGAGCCGGGCCCCGTGAATGAATAAATTATCCGGATACGACAGTGACGTTCGACGGGTGAAAACGTGCAAGAGCCCGCGCTAATTAAATTTGCGAACGCTGAACGTGCCTCTGCATTACCGGATGACTAATGGCGACCGCGTCAACCCATTCTCCATCCGATTCTGACGAGATCGAGTTCCTTCCACGGCGCGTCCTGAACGTTTCGTCGCTCAAAAATGCCAACCTCGTTTGAAATTATCCTTTTCCAATTTCAATCCGTGAACGAACGGATTTGGTGTATCTTTTTTTGGAACGTGGCGGAGGTGAATCGAACGTTGATCCGAACGTTGTTTCAGGATTTAGGGCGTAACGAGATAGAACGGGAAGGTTTCGAAATTTTTTAATTCAAGAGCAAAGGATACGACGTTTTCACGATCGAAAAATACAAAAGATTTTTATTTTCTAAAGATTCACCGACCTGATGGGAAACGTACGTTAACGCATATTACACGTCGGGCTATTATTTGCGACGAAACAACTTCTTTTTTTTCCCTTCCTCCCTCTCCTCCCTTTCAACTCGATTCGAGGATTTATCCTTAATCGGATAACGTAATGTCGCGTACGTTGTAGGTATGAAATTTATAATTCTCCGGTAATCGCATCCGCGACGTGGATAAAGGGAGGAAAAAAAAAACAGAAAGAAAAAGAAAACAGAGAGAAAGAGAAAGAGAATGGAGTTCCATCCCCGGAGAGGATTCCCGACACGATACACGGATTTACGGTTAATCGCGTAATTGAATAAAATTCGCGGCGGCGAATTCATAGTTCACTTGTAATCTCCGTGGCTGCATTCACCGCAAGTCGAGCGCGATCGAGATCGAGAGAGGAGGGGGCAGGGGGGATTGAAAAACAGGGTGTGTATAAAAGCATTCGGGACGCTATGGGTTCGGCCACCATTGCGCCTCTCAACGTCTGAAAAATAGACCCGATATATATATATATATATACATATGTGTGTGTGTGTGTATCTGCTCCCTCGGAGGCGGTAGTAACCCTTCGATCGAGGTCGACGTTATGGCGAGTACCTTCGTTCTTGAGATGGGTCTACACGTTGTGTCCTGAGGGATTACTAGACGCCCCAACCAGCAGCTATTCGCCGATGTATTGAATATAAAAGCACCTAAGTAGGCAGCGTCCCGAAATAACGTAGTGCACGTCGCTACATAAAAGAGGGGTAGGGTTTCGGGTGTCTTCGAACCCTCGGTGTAAACGAATAATAACCACGAATTACTTCGCGACCCCTTCGTCCGTACGAGAGAAAATATGTACACCATTTAGATTCCTTCCGCCCTGTCCGTACATACGTTGTATACACCGCGAACAGATTTTTAGAGGGAGAGGGACGCGAATACGGGAGAGCACACGATTGCCTTTTACGTTGATAGTGATTATGATTGAACGTGTTGGAATTTAATAAAAAAAAAAAATAAACTGTCTTTAATTATTCCATCATATTTATTCATATAACGATGCAGCGTTATGTACGTATCGATGAATAATTTTGTCGATATTGATAAGTATTGACAACGTCTCGAAAAGATTGAAGCGGATTAAAAATTTTATCAACAAAAATTGTTCGAAATTGAAAAATATTACTGTCGATATTATTGATCGAGGATGAGACTCTTTATAAAATGGCCAGTTCCGTCGTTTCGAATTAAACTTTCAAAAAAAACCGCATTATCCACGGAATTATTTATTTGCCCCGTTACTTTCGTATTTCCAACGGACAAATCGTAAATAATACAGAGGAAGAAAGAGAGAGAGAGAGAGAGAAAAAAAACGAAGAAAAGATCAAATCAACGTAGAAAGTACCCGGAATACTCGTTTCTCGCAAGATGAAGAGTAACGATCGATATTCTCGATTTCGTTCTTTTCGTAGACGCTACTTTTAACCCCTTTAAATTGTTTAAAAAATTCACTTTCGTCGTAGCCACGAGCTCGATTACAAGTCACGAAGGCGAAAAAAAGAAGGGAATGAAATGATGATCGGACAAATCAGGGATTAACTTATCGGGAATATAAAATCGGCCGAGTTGGCGAGCGGAGGAGTGGGGTGCGATGTCACGGCGGGGGCGAAACTCCGGCGCAACAATGCATCGCGGCGATGCATTGTCCGACTCGTGCCAACAATGCGCACCCTGAGTTGGTTATCGTCCTTGATAAGTGGCATCCGTTACTCCCCGGGTTTATGGCAATTTGAAACATTAATTGCAGATTAAACAGAGGTCACAGGGATACAGTGGAGAGGTAATTATGCCGCGGTAATCTCCGGCCGGCCAACCGCTCGCCGCGCCGCCTCCAATCCCAAAACGTTGCGCCATTTCCCGATACGTGATGATACGACGACAGTGCACACGCTCGCCAACGTAAAACCAACCCAAATCTGCTCGACCACACGATTCTTGACGCAGGGTTTAGGAGCGTCCGGCCTACATCGGTTGTCAAAATCGATCTTTGCCAGTGTTATGATGAACGAGAGAACCTCATCGATTAACCGTTTCCATTTCTTCTATCGCTTCATATCATCCACCGCATTGTTCACTCTTCATATTTAATCTATACGTGTTTAGAACGTTGCAACGAGACGTTGTACAAATTTCTGCGACGGGATAGTATTCGAAAACGTTTCGAGGACTCCGAGTGGAGTGGCGGAGCAGTGTTCGAAAATTGCGTTTCCATCGACGACGAGGTGTTTACCGTTCTTCTCTTTTTCCTTTTTTTATCAAGTATCTGGTTGGCAGCTGGTTGGAGCGAGATTACGGAAACGAGGTGTCCCGAACGACGCCCGCCGTATTAACGAATTCCATTACGGGGACAGTTACGGCGAGGCGCTATCGTTTTACCGACGAGCTCGGGGAACGGCGGCACGTATTACGATCTCCGCTCACCGTGACTTCCACCTTCATCCGCCTAAAAGCTTGGAACCAGATTCCAAACCTTCTCCCTTCGAATTCTCGACTCACCGATCGAGATCAAAATCGGTTAAATCGAACCTCGATCGTTCTCCCTTCGAATAAAATTATCCCCGTTTAATAAAGATGCCGCGCCTCTTCACCGCCGTGTCTCGTATCAGGGAACGTTGGTCGACGGATCTCGGCATATTCGTCGCGTCTGAAATCTCCGCGAAGACGAGGAGAAGGAAACGGAGGAGAATTCCGAACGGGAGTCCGGTATGTATCCCTCGTTCACGGTTCGTAAACGCGATAGAATCCTCGACGCATTCTCGATAAAGAGAATGAAAGAACGCGGGGCGAGTTGAAATTAACCGGATGTACGCGATGCCACCATTCCATCGCGCGGAACAAGATAACGTTTAGCTCTTGGAAATATTCTAATCCGCCCTTCTCCTCGGTTACACGCCTCGTGGCAGCTGGACGAAACTTCTCCACCAATATACTCCCTTTATATTTCTCCTTTCCTTCTCTCCTCCATCCTTCTCTCCTCTTTCGTCCCCTCTTTGCTTGTTTCTCTCTCGCTCCCCCAGCGCCAGCTCAGGCGTTATACATCGTGCCGGCCAACAATGAAGGGATTTATTTTATAAACACGTCGAAGAGGAAAAGGAGAGAGAGAGAGAGAGAGAGAAAGAACGGTTGGACGGAGAGAAGTACGGGGGTAACTCCCGTGACTCACGTGCCACTTCACGGATCGCTCGTCTTTCGCGAGCAACTCGACCACGATCGAGAGCACTCTTTTTAAACCGGGCCGACAACTGATCCGTGGATAATCCCATTCCCGTGTCGATCATCGCTCGATCAAAGGTGGAGAGAGATTCCTCGGCGAATTACGTTCGCTGAATACCATTTCGAGCCGAGCTCTCGAGAAAGGTATCGGCCAAATTAAACGAAAATCGTGATACGTATATATATATATCCATTCCTTTCGGAAAAATCAATTGCGCGTAATATAACGATGAATTTCTACGTACGAATATACGATCGAGAAATATTCAAACAAATGTCTTATTCGATTTTAAAAAAAATCATCGTTCAACGATAATTGAAAACAGAATAAGACGCACAGACTTGTTAAAACTCGTGAAACGAAAAAACTTCGAACGTTTCCCCAAATTACCATTCTTTTTCAAGCAAGCTGGTGTCGCCACGCTTATCTCGCACGAGCAGCTTTCTGCCGCATCCGAAACTCGAAAGCTTAATTCCGTCCATCGGTGCGGGGGTAATCTCGTTTCGGCGAGACGGGCTCACGCACGAGGAGCGACGAGGTCAGAGATTTTTCGGAACCACGCCAGCTCGGGGACGCCCGTCCTAATTCCATCTCGTGCCAAACGGAGGAAGCCAACGGAGTGGACAGAGAACGGCGGCCACGAACAAACCGCAAACGCGAAAAATCGTCCGGTTTACGAGCCCCCCTCCCTCCTTCCCCGCGATCGATCGAAACGACGATCGAAACGACGACGGGGCCAATTACATTCGGAGCCGATTGGAAATCGGTTAAACGCAATTAACGTGATAAAACCGATCTCTCATCCACGTTTTTTTTTCCCCACCACCCCTGGCTGGACGACTCTTTCTCATCGACGAGCGCGGTTTCTGCATCGATTGTCTCGGAGGCCGGATATCGGAGAACCGGCCGGTTCTACTTTTTTAAGACCGCGAGAAAAAGATTCTGCGGATGACACGAAAAGAGGAAGGATTATTAAATTGTCAGTTGGTCGGAGGTTGAACCCCCCCCTCTCTCCCTCCGTTCTTCTCGTGTCCGGCGACCGTCTCATTGAAATCGTGCGGATACTCGTAATCAAAAAGTATCCTGGACAGGGCGGAGGATGAAAAGCGGGCGAAAGACGCGTTGTCACGGGGATTTGATAAAAGGGGAGAACTTGGAAATGTAATTTGGGAGAGAATGGTAAGCGTTCCGACGTTTTGATGCCCGCTTTTTTTCTAATGGCTACTGGTGTACGTGTGCGTCGTGAATGTGAATGGATTCGTCGTCTTCTCGGGAAAGGAGGAAAAAAAAGATTTTATCTTTGGAGAAAAGACAGTTATCAACGCGATCCTTTTCAAAAGGATCGATTCGATTCTTAAAATATTTGAAAATGTTTACTCGTTAAAACGAATAAACGAAACGTTGATGTACGATTAAATCCGTCGCAAATTAGATCCGTTGTTTTATTTTTTCTACAAATAGATACGAAAGTATCGATAAAGTTTAAAGTTCTAATCGAAAAAAGAAACGAGCGATTCCAAATAAATATTTCCTTGTCGTATCGCCATATCATATTTCCACGTCAAGAATTCCTTCGTACCGCTGTAATTTCACTACAATTTCACCAACGTGGTTCGATATATCACAGGTCAAATGGTATCCGTAATTGCGCCATCGAAACTCCTGCCCTCCTGCCTATCGAGCAACGAGACTATTTGTCTCCCAAGAAGCCTCCTCGACCTTTCTCCGCCATTGTTTCGACCTCCCCCGTACGGATAAGGTCTGATAAATATTTCAATGGCGCCCAACCCCCGAGACACAATGAAATAATGGGATCGCGTTTTCCACGTCCTTCGGTTTTTGCCTTCCGTGGCTTCATATTTCATCGTTCGGTGACGTGACTCCCAACGCCGTGCGTTGTTGTTCTCACGAGCTACGTTTCTCTTCCACGTAGGGAACGTAGGAAGGACGCCGCCAGATCATGAAAATCCGAAAGCGGGAGCGTCGAATCGTTAATAATAATTAAGGATCACCCGTATAAAGCCTTAAAATCGCCGCAAACGTAAACTTACGACGAGGATTCTTAAACTAATTCCAACAGATTCCACGCGGAGAGAGAAACGCGCTACTCTACTCGATCATCGTGGAAGCACATTTCGGAACGCTTGACCCGGTCAACGATCTCTCCAAGAACGAAGGGAGGAAAAAATAGTCCTCGAGGTCCTCTCGAGGATCTTTCCTCGAGGCATCAGCTTTATCACCCCCCGTGTTCCTATCGTCCGCTCTAAGTGATATATTTTTTAATCCGACAATCAACGAAACGAATACTCCCTTCCCTTTAACGTCTACAATTCCCGATCACGACGATATTTTCCACGAGCGTGCAACGGATGCGGGACAGGTAGTTACACGGTGTTACGCAGTTTTACGAGCCCGAGTTACGGCGGGTAGTTACCCGGATGAACGAAAAACGTTGCCCCGAGCGATGGACGCGAGCAAGCGCGAGAAAAAGGAAAAGGGAAACGGAAACTGGAGTAAGAAAGTAACCGGAGGCGGAGGAGCGTCCCTTCGAGATCCTCGATCCTCGGTGGAAAATCGCCGCCCCTCGCCGACCCGTCTCTATCTATGTAATTGTCCGCTGCTTCGCTCCAACCGGTGGAACCAATTATTCCGCGGTGCACCAGTCCCAGCCGAAACTTTTGCCATTCGCGTGACCCAACTTTCGCCACCGGCCAACTCCCGTCGGAAAAATTCCTGTCCGCGAATTCCCCGACTTCCCTGCCCGTAGCGCTGGGGGGATTCTTTTCCAATTTTCTTTCATTGAAAACTATCGGTCTTCGGTATCACCGAAAGGTATATAAAAAAAGAGGGAAGGAGGGAGGGGAGGAGAAAATGAGAGAGAAGGAAGAGGAAGGGAAACGTTGTATTTATAGCCGAGATATAGAGAAAATTGGAAATGATTCGTTGGATCGACCCTCGCTGCACGGTCGACGATAGGATACAACACCTGATAAAAACGTTGAATCGAATTCTTCGTGATATACAAAAAAAAAAAAAAAAGTATCGCAGCTGAGGCGAAATTTAAATTGGGGAGGGAATTTTTCAATTCGATTCTTTTCCGAAATCGGCGGTGACTCGAGGCTCGCGGAAGGGACTCGGCGCAACGTCGGTCGATTTAATTATTAAGGCTAGTCAGGTGCGAAGGATAGATGCTTTCGGGTTAGCTAATTGTGGCGTCGTAAATAATAGAGACGACCCGGCCT
>NW_006263535.1:403913-406942 GCF_000469605.1 Apis dorsata | reverse complement strand
TTTTTTTTTTTTTTTTTTTTCTTTCTCCAATCCAATTTTAACGTTTCGTTTATTATTATTATTGTTATTATTATTATTATTATTATTAATTTTTTTTTCTCTTTCCTTTTTTTTTCTTCCTCGTTTTTTTTTGCACGGCTCGCACTCCGATACTCGATATTGATGCACGGTTTTCAAAGTAGATGAAATCAAACAATTTTTAAACAAACAATATTGCGGCTTGTTCCGTGCCGGCGATAAAATGTATACACGTCGAATATGATGTCGCGTCAAACGCGGATGAAATGCTTTTTTTTTCCTTTTTTTTTTTTTTTTTTATATCGAAATTGCGAAACATTTGAAATTTGCACGTTGTTTAAACATCGCGCGCGGGCGAATGTTTAAATATCCGCGGGACGTAAATTCGGATACGATATCTTTCGACGTTATCGGTGAAATTACATCAAACTTATAACTTCATCTCGCTCGAGGACCCGATTATTACATTTTATTCGACGCGAAGGGGATATTCATCGATGAATCGAACCGCTCTCTCCCATATACTGACAGAACGTGCGCGGGCCATCGTTAATTCATAGCTTCTCCATCTCTCCTATCTCGTTCCATAATGCACCAGATATTTTCATGATTGATAAACGTCACGAAAGAAAATTTGCAACATTTATAAATCCCTTTTTGCCTCGATCGAAATTATTCAATCGGGAACTAACGAGATTACGGAGTAACGCGATGATCGGTTCGAATCACGGCAGTCATTAGGGAAACTCGTGAGCCGATCGATTAAAATATTACTCGATAATATATACATATATATATGTATTTGACAGGAAAATTATGAGATCGCGGTCAACGAGAATTGGTCGTGCCGTTCGCGGATATATAATATTCGTGTCCGTCCTAGATTCGTTATCTCTTCGCGGCCAACTTGATCGCAGTTATATCTCCTCTCCCTTTTTTTCCCCCTCTTTTTTCTTTCCCCATCTCGTCACACGTCACAAAAAAGCGGAGAGGCAAAAGACGGGGACGGGCGGGCGGAGAAGCGATTGAATCGAATCGATTTGAAAATTTGATCGGCGAAAAACACGGAAAGTCCATTACCAATTTTTCGATCGCAATCCTATCGCGGCGCACGTCGAATATAAATACATTTTCCTTCCGATATCTGTATCAATGGGGAACGCAACGTGTATACGAATACGCGCCAATTTTCCACGGTATCCGTGGAACATTACGCCAAAGGCGAAAAATTCGACATCTCGTATCGGATTCGATCCACAACCCGCCCTCCCCAACTCGATTTTCCATAACTCGACACGATTGTCTATATGTGTGTGTGTGTGTGTGTGAGAGAGAGAGTATATGTGTGTATGTGTGTGGAGGGGGAATTATTATCGAGGAATTCTTGGAGCCAAATACACTTGGAGGTGGGCACTCCGTTTATATTAATGACGCTTATAATTGCGACGAGAATCGATACGAGTAACTCGTGCCCCCTATCGTGACGTCATTAATCACGCGCACTTAAGTCGAGAGATTAGAGTAGGAGGAGGACGTATGCAATACATCGGGAGAGGTCCGCGACAAGACGCATCGACCGATCCTCGATCGAGCCATTGTCAAGTCAACGTACGACCCCGGGATTAAATCCGATTCGAAACTGTCGCGGCTACCGGCGTTTGACCCCGCGTCTCGAGATCGACGGATCCCATGTTTGACCCCGCTCTTGCTCCTCCGTGGATCATCGTGTCGGCCGCTCGCGATGGGCGCGATGGATGGCGCGTGCTGTTATTTATAGCGGTTCGAATTTAAACAAAGAACACGGTAAACCAGTAGAGGAATATAGTCATTCATCATCGTTCTTCTATAATACGTCCTATAAACGTCCCGCGCGACGTGAGCGTAATAAATGATATAACGCGGCGGTCACGTTGTACACGTTTTATGCAACTTTAATTGCCGCCTTTGAATGATACGTAATCCCTCCCACACTCCTTCGTTTAAGTGTTCGATATTGGGTCAAAGTTTTTTTAAATCGATTTCCCCCCCCTCCGTCGCGAACTTTCGAAAGAGGATCGAAGGAAGGGTCGAGAGAGATCTGCGATCCGTCAAAATAAATTGTGGGGATCCTCCCCGAACTTGTATCGGCGGCGACGTTGTACAAACAATCTATTCGCGATTGGGAAGAAAGAGGCGAGGGTGGCGGCCATCACGGTTTTTTAAGCCACCATCGTGACGAGGAGCAGCTGGAGGAACGGACTCTCATCGAAAGGAAAACTCGTCGCGGATGTCGTCACGTTTCCTCTTCGACGAGCTTCTTTCGAGAAAGAGGAGCGGTAACATCTTTTTTTTCCCATTTTACCACAGGCGTTAGAAAAATACTTTCCTATTTGTAAAGTAACAATAGACGCTTCTCCTCCTCCTTCGTCTTCGGAACGCTCGTTTCTAATAAAGACAAATATATCTAGGCTCGTTCTCGTTTATAAATATTTCTCGATTAAAAAAAAGAGAGAAAAAACGAGCACAAGAAACACGCTCAGCGTCGAGTGTGCTTTGCCGCACCTAGATCTGTCGCGAGGAGGAAGAGGAACGCGACCATCGGATATAAACACACCCGTCGTTTGTCTTTGATCACTCGAAATCGAATACGGCATTCCTCCGTAGAAAGACGGCGCGAGAACCGCGCTGCACATCGGCATAAAACGAAGTAAGAACTCATCCCCCCATACCCCAGCCTCCTCGATATTCCAAGACCCGTGGAAATCCCCAAACGAGATTGACTGCGTCGAAACAGCTGAGTCTCCGTTACGCAACGAGCTTTCAGGAAACAGATATCATCATCTGTACGCCACGGCGTACACATCCGCGGCGCGTTTCCCGTGGATGAAAGATGGCTCGAGTGTCCTCGTACGCAACGGAGGAGGACCCGAACCCTCGCGCCACATACGCGTCTCCTGTATCCTGTCTCCCGCGATATTCAGGCAAATGTAATGGGTATCGAGGGGGAAGAAGAGCGAAATTTGTTCTCGCGC
>NW_006263535.1:398363-403595 GCF_000469605.1 Apis dorsata | reverse complement strand
GGCCATCGAGTGCTGCCGAGAGACGAGCCGAGCCTCTCCATCCTCTTTTCCTTTTCGAACAGACGAGCCGCCGAACTCTCCATTTTCCCCCTTACTTTTTTCCCCTCTCTTTCTTTCTCCCTCTCTCTTTCTCATTCTTTATATATATATATATGTACATATATGTTTCCGCAGAGAATCGTTTCGCGGTGCATTGAAAAATAAATCTCGGTAAAAGTCCGGGGTCCCTGTCGATACACCGACATTATGCAATATCTTTCTGCGTTGCCGCCGCGGGGAAGGGGGTGGGATATGGGGGGATCGAAAGGAATGAGCGTAATATCCCAGATGGGCTGTACGTTTCGGATGCTTAGGTAAACCCGACGCGTTTGTGTGTAGCCCGCGTGGCAATCTCTTGCTCGCGACGCGTACACGGTATGTGTCTATTACGCGTGCATTCGGTAAGCTCTGCGGATGTGGCGACCGTTCAGCAACCGATTACTTTATCTTTATACATACTTCGAATTTAATTCGACGTGGATACGAGGTTGGTCGAATTGAATTCTCTCAGCGTATACGCGTTTCTTTCGGGAGAATGGGGATATGTTTTACATGCTCCCGATTATACTGTTGCATCGAATGGATGTGCTTTGTTTGTTTGGACCGTTTCCAATTCTTTTGTCTTCCCGAGAGTTTGACAAATTGTTTTATCGGGACGGTACGGTGTAAAATAACGTTTCGAAATCTTGTTTGACGTATGATCATTTTTTTTCTTTTTTCTTTTTTTTTTTTAATGGCGCGCGATTAATTTTCGAACTCGAATTCTTCCGTATGTTTTCACGTGAATTTCTTTTTCAATTTTATTAAGAGTTATAAGAATATATCGAGGTCGAAAAATGTATATCGTTTAAAGTTGTATAAATAAAGTTGTATAAAAATGAATAAAACGAGGCGGGAAATGATATTTTATTCTGATACATGAGAAAATACGAAATTGTGACGTTGGAAAATAAATCTGTATTGGAAAATAAATCTTCGTTTTCTCAGAAAATGTTAAAATTTCACGTTCTCCTTTTCCTCTCCCCCCACCACCAACCCTTCATTTATTATATTCTCAGGGGGATATATATAACGAGATAAATGAAAATTTTTCATAATGTAAAATTCGATCGCGGAAGAATTGCGACAAATTAGAAAATCGCGAATACGAAAACGTTCGTTAATAAAATAAAATTTCGGCTGTTTTAACTTTTTGAAACGTTACATATCCAATTACCGTTAACAGGAAATTTACATTTTCGATAATTTTTCCTACGCTTTTACTCCGTAATTAAACTCACGGAGCCAAACTCTCTCTCACTCTAATTATTCTGATATTTCTATCATAAATCTTGTTAATTACGTCGTTATATATCGTTTACGAATTCAATTATGAAAATACAATATAACGGAACGAAAAATTATTACTCGAGGAACGTATCCAATTTTAATTTGTGGATTCCAATTAAAAGAGGAAACTATTGTCGTCCGATCTGCCGATCCGTTCCTCGAATACGCTCTCGTTAACGACACGGGCGAAAGATCATTTTCCATTAGACGAGCGCGACCCCTCTCGATCCTCCATTCGATCCTCCACCTCTCTTTTCGATAAAAGGAGCATTACCGATGACCTTCGACCAAAGGAAAAGTACCACGGGAGTTGGCTCGCGGTCCCAAAACGCCCAAGTAAGCGTAGCGTGATCCAAAGCGGCGGAGGGAGTATCCCGTGGAACGGCAGCTGGGTCATTTGTCGTTGACGGCACCCACGGGAAATCACGTGATCGAGTCTCGCTCTCCGTGCGATTGCCACTTCGCGTACGATCGATTTCCTCAGAACACCCCACAATCCTCCGTTTAATACGAACCCGAAAACCTGTCGCGCGGTCACCCATCGGCCACGACGATGTCCACGAAGTCTCTCTCCGCGCATTCGTTCCCAAAATCGAGCATTACTTACACCCTGGACAAGCTCGAGTGAAAAATTATCCGAAAAGTTGCAAGGAGCCCTTCGTTTTTGTTCGAGAATAAATTTCGCGACCAAATTTTGTCTTTTGACGGTCGAAGGTATCGACGGATGGATAATCCTCGACGAAGCTACGAGTCTTTGGCCCGTGTCGAGGCAACGGAACGAGTCTAATAAAGTAATTCATCTTAGACATCTTCTTACCGAAAACTGTCAAGCTCGTCCTCGGCCGGTCTTAACGGATCGCGAGGATTTAGCTGGCGAGTAAGTAGCCCCGAGAATTCGGCTTTTACGTACACGGATAACCCGATAGAGAAAGTAACGTGCACTCTGAAACGTTGGACTTAGTTTGTCAAGAGTGCTAAACGAGAAAGCACCGGCCATCTCTCTAAGTATCGGGGGGTTGGAATACGGCATATGGCAATGGGGAACCAAGTTTATCCATGCCACTTCAACATGTGTGGTAACATAGCGCAAGTGTGCGTGTGTCTGTGTCGAAATGGAAGAGCGATACGACTCGTGAACGTTGCGAGACGAAACTTTGTCCCTCTCTCTCTTCTCTCTTTCTCCCTTTGTCCGCCATTTCGAGAACAGGAAGCGTAATTCCACGACTGATTCGAGCGTCTACAATTCTGTCTAGGAAGATTCTTGCGAATCTTGTCCAAATCCTCTGATGTTTCCCCACGATGAATATCTTCGATTCGTTCGCGATTATGAATCCTCCCCTTCCCCACGGTCATCGTCCTCCAAATTCCCCGCCAAATTTCCGCCAACTTCTCCCCTTTCCAGGGGTGGAAAATCGAGCCTCGCCCCGTTACCAGGAAACAGGCGAAAAGATAAGATTTATTATTCATTAACGGTGAAACTACTAACGCGGAAGTACTTGGCGTTAGAAAAAGAGAGAGAGAGAAAAAAAAGTTTCCGTTCCGCCGGATTGTAGCGAGAGAAAAGGGATAAACTATTCAAACACGTAGTTTCCCGCCGCTCGTAATATTCTCTCGATATCGTTATTACTTATTCCACGGACAAGTAATAGGAAACTTTACCCCTCCCCTTTATAAAAGTATTCTAATCCTTTGCATCACTTTGACCCTATTTCCCCCGGTCGCGGGTTGCTAAAACAATCGTAACTTTTCCCGTTTCTTCCCCCCCCCCTCTCCCAACCAGCCGGGGCCGCTGTACGTATGCAATCGTGCCTCGCGATGAATATTTCATATTTACGTTACGTAGCCGACTACGTTACGTAAGGGCGACGGCATAAAGCGATGCGATTTCCACGAGTTAAATTTAAAAATACAATGCCTACTCGAAGAGGAATAACCCTACTCCACCATCCTTCTCCAGCGGTGGATGGGGTGAGACGCGTGCAAAAGTGTTTGCAAAAAGTCTGGGGAATTATTCGAGAGCAAATTCTACTTACCTCGCTGCGAATCGTGAAAATGTTCCACGTTCCAGCAGTAAGTAGCCCGAGTTCCTTCAAAGGACCTCCTCTTTCCTTTCCCTCGAATATCTCCCTCGTTTAATTAAATGATAAAATAATATAGAATCGAGATAGAAAAGAAAAAATAAAAAAAAGGAAAAAGTTCGTCGTTTCCATCCATAGTTCCATCCTCCCCCCTCGCCGCTTCATCCATCTTCACGGGATCTCTTTTCCTATCCACAAGGGTAAACGGAGGACCGTATGGAGGGGGCAGATTATCGAGAGAGGCCACGCATCCCCTGTTACCATCCATAGTACATTTTACGAGTGGATTGGCCGCGATATTAGAACGGACTCTAAGATTAATTCGGCATTCACCGCGCGGTACACGTCATCGTACGAAGAGAGTGGCAACAGGCAATAATGGATCGCGGCGGCCGGTTAAAGTCGTCGGATAAACTCGACCCTCGCGAGAGTAAGCCGCAAGAATAAGACTTTATGATCGCGGCCAATGAGAAAAACATCCAACTGCGCGGTGAGTCACGGATCATGGTGCATTCGCATCCGAGTGGGGACGGTGGCGGTTTCCCTTCGTCGTATCCGTCAATATCACCGAGTGTTCTTAAGCCCGTATTACTGGATCCCGCCGCACCTGCGTTCCTCTTCTCGCCGACCGAAATCGTTTCGACGTTNAAGGAAAGGGGGAGGAAAAAAGGAGAGGCGGCAGTGATGAAAGCGGGACGGGAGGTGGGGGGAGAGAGAAAGAGAGAGAAATTGAATTTCTGGGGTGCATATTAAAGCCGGTCGAATTGTCCGGCACGTCGGGAGGCAAAGTCGGCGGGCGGAACGGACGAGCGTGGACCGAGTTCAGGATTTTCCCTTTTGTACACCCATTTCTCTCCCAGCCCGTTTCTTTCTCTACTTTCGATCTCTTTGTATAAGCGGAACAAGTGGGTCGCCTTTCATCTTTCCAACTCTCTGGCTCTTTGGCCAAGCATTACACGGGATCACGATGCTGGCTCATTTATGAAATCCTCTCCAAGTTACGGGCCGCGTAAGTGGTTTTAATAATATATATATATATATCACTGGCTGGAGAACGGTGTTTCACGCTCGATGGTGTTCCGCGACCAGGGTTCCTCGCGATACGCGAGGAGCAGCTCGATCGTAATTCCTCCCCGCTCCTCCTTCGATTAGAGTAAGATCGAGAGTCTAATTTCTCGTCGATCGAAGTTACGATTCGAATTTTCATTCCCGCGGTCATAAACCCGTTTACCTTCATCCGCTATCGTCCCTTCCAAAAATCGTCTTTGTCGGCCGATTCGATCGATATTATCTCTCCCTATTATTCGATTCACTCGCCGCCTTAATTTAATTCGACGCCTATACCGGTGGACGCCTCTCGGACGTCATTTATCATTACTCGACAAAAATCTGAACCGCGCGCATGAGATTCGGGGAGAGAAGAGAAGGGGGAGACCGCCATGATTCTCATCCAAATTGATTAACCGTTGCCTTAAATTTATCGAAATTATTTACGCGCAAACGGTATCGATTATTTTCTATTAGGAATGGGGGGAATTTATGAATAGCCATAAAACGTTTCAGGAGGGAGAGAGGAAGAAAAAAAAAGGAAGGGTACGCGTTTATAAGCTCGTTACGAAACGTCGTATAACAATTGGTAAACTTATCGTTTCGTCCCTGTTCGTCCACGCGCGGAAAGCTAATCAACTGTTTGTCGCGCTCGCTGCGAACCCATTATTTATACGGGAGCGCGATATCAACGTCTATCGTACCCCCTTTTTCGAAGCGAGGGAGGGTACGCAGAAAA
>NW_006263535.1:396285-398273 GCF_000469605.1 Apis dorsata | reverse complement strand
AAGCCGTGCACGTGCGGCTAATGAGCTTCTCTCTCTCTCTTTTTTTTTTTTTTTAAATAGTCGATCGCTTACTACGTTTGTATACCAATGTGCGCCAGAAAGGGATTTTATTTAATTACACGTGGCATTATACATTATTACGAGCGTTGAAACGTCACTCGCAGGATAAAGCGAAATTCGATTAATTTTCGAACGCGTCCCTTTGTGCTGAACGGAAAACTTCGTTTAATCGAAGGATAGAAATATAAATAAAGCAGAAAAAAAAAAAGAGAGAGAGGTGAGGAGAAACGGTAGGGAATAAAACGAATAAAGCGCGAAATAAAACGATATGGAAAATAAAGATTTTCGATTAAAATTCAAACGATAAACGCTCGGTCTTATTTCGAATTCCCGCTTATCCACGACGAATCTTAATTTTGCCGCTGCCTTTAATCGAATCATTTAATTAGCACTCTTGTACTCGGCACCGTCTTCAAAGTTAACTGACAGACAGCCGCGGATTATATCGAATTATTTGGGATTATTAGATTAATACGCTCCCATCCCCATAGAAAAGTTATGATTTCGGTTCATCGGTTAGCCGGTATAAGTTTGGACGAGAGCCGGGATTCGAGAAATCGTGTCCCGGCTAGATGACGAGCCACGAATTTCATCTTCCCTCACCTCCCTCCCCTCCCCTCCTCTCCCCTTCTTTCCTCCGAGTTCTTTGGAATTCATAGAATTTCATAGCGGAAACGGGACCACGTTCCAACGTTTTCGCGTGAGCTAACAATCGACCTTCAATCGATAAACCTCATTCAACCAGACGAACAAAAGTGCACCGACTGTAAAGTTAATTTCCCCGCCCTTTCCCCGCCCTATTCTGCTCGCACGGATTCCGCCTGCACAAACGCCGACGTCAAACATCGCCGCCCTATGAAAATTACACCGATTCTCGTCCGATCGAATTAATTCCAGCCGGCCGCGCTAATTTCGCCCGATGAAAAGCTACCTTTCACAAAAATTCATTCCATCCCGAGGATTTAAACGCTTCTCCTTCAAAGATCCCCCTTCGATATCTAAAATGACTAACCGGATATATATTTTTTAATCTACGTATATTTGCACTAATTTCACCTATTCTTCCCAATACGATTCACGTATTACGTATATCGTTAATTATTTCGATTCCTCCCTTCTTTTTATACAGATAATAAGAATCACATCTACATCCGAATCGACGGTTTAAAAGTAAGGTCCCGATAAGATCGATTTTAATTTTAATTCTACACTCGCTTTCCGTGTAAACCTCTACCGATATTCCCGATATACGCGATTAAATATTATCAAGCGACATTCCGTAAATAGCGGGAGTATCGGACGGTTACGACGGGGAGGAGAGTGGATAAAGGAAAACGACTAGAAAGAACATCGGGTTGTGTAGGCGCGGTAAAAGGGAGGATAGGTAGAAAAGGGTGGTACGTCTGATAGAGGGGATCGAAGAGGGGACGCAGCAGGGGTAGTTTCAGTCATATCGACCACACCACTTTGCCTCCCTGTGCCTCGGCACGCCGCTCGAAACACCTGAGCCCACCAGCCACCACCTTTCCACCACCACTCCCGAGTACACCGATTCCTACCTATACATCCGCGCACTTGGCTGATCTAGTGGGAGCAGGATCTAAAAATATACTAATTCTCTTTTTTCACCGCCACCAAATCGACCCCCGAGATCGTTTCCTTCGGTTATCCGGCTTGATCCCGAAAGATTAATCGATTAGAAGGGGGTGGGAAGTGATACAAGGGAAGGCGAGGTATCGAACTTGTAACGCGGCGGAGGAAACGGAGAAAGAAGGTTTAAAGATTTTCCATCCGCGTACACGGATAAAGCTGGCAAGAACCGGCGGCGGCGATGGTTTCCACGGCTTTGCCCACGCCGCAACCGTGAAAATACGAAGAGCAAAGTACGTTAATGAAAGAATTACAAGTTGCAAAAGTGAGGGACTTCA
>NW_006263535.1:394404-395973 GCF_000469605.1 Apis dorsata | reverse complement strand
AAAAAAAAAAAAAAAAGGATTGAGAGGGGACGTTGCAGGAAGAGAGAGACAGAGAGAGAAAGAGAGAGAATGGTAAGGAAGCTTTCGCGCAGCTTTTAATCTACCTCGGTGGGTGACCGAGCTTGAAAACCTTCGGTCGGGCTTTTGAACTCGCGAGCCGATTTAAGAAGAAAAGTCAGTCGTCCTCCTTCCTCCGCGGAAAAGTATCAAGTCTGAACAAAGCGGACTAATTGGAGCAAATATCGTCGCGATATTTACTCCCCTCGAGAAACCAACTTTAAAGGCCGAACTCTTGTTTTCGGTATGGTCGGTGAAACGGAAACAGGATTCGGGTATTTTTCCAGCAGGTAATCCTCCCAGACGAGGGGCGAGGAAGGAGGATCCTCGAGTCGACCAAAGAAAAATTTGTTTCCCTCGGACGATTTACGCCGTATACGCGCTCTCTTCGATACGCTTTCCCCTCCCGTTTTCCTCCTCCCTTTATTTTCCATCCTTCGAGTAGCTGTATTTCGCGAGAGCCGACGCCTGTCCAATCTCGCTCGCTGCACGCGTCTCACCTGTCCTGTCCTGTCCTGTCCTGTCTTGTCCTGTGCTTCCTTCCTTCCTTCCATCGTGGAGAAAAATAATTTCTCGAGAGAGGGAAACGGAGGGCCCTCCCGACTAACAACGCGAGGTGAAGAGAATTCTCGCGATACCGCCTCCGGCCGGTGCGGTTCAGTCGTGCGAGTGGCCATGAAACAATGCCTCTTAAGCGACGGCTCTGTTCAACGGGGAACACGGAAACAAAGAAGGAATAAAAATGTTTTAATCCATCCTCCCTCCGTCATTCCTCCATCCCGCGATGACCTCTCGCCGCTTCCCTATTTTTCCATTTCTTCCCTCCTGCTCTCTCTCTCCCTCTCTCTCGACCACGGTTTTCGAGATGGTTGCATTAAATCGTCGAGTAAAGGGCACGCATTCACCGTAATGCAACCATTCCCGTTCGAGCATACTCGTACGTAAACGTCGTGTTGTACAATGCGCGGCCCGTTCCAAATGCGGAATAACTTTCCCAATAATTTTTTTAAAACGCCTCAAATCTCAAAGCCTCATCTTCGAGATATACATCCTCGTCTCTTTCCAGCAATTCTAAATCTTTCCATTCCACCCTTATTCTACTCATTTCTATCTTTTATTTATCTACGCGCGCTATACATTTCTTTATCATTCTCTCTCTCGAACGTACAGGATCGAGATATAGCTTCGATCGACGAAGATAACGACGGAGCGGAGGGATTCGTAACCCGGTCGAAAGGAAATCGATGGATATCCGCGAGACGTTCGAATTCATCGTAACCCCGTCTCGTACGTACATTCGCGCTGCTCTCCGGTGCACGAGCACGGTCGCGTGCGTTGCGCGTCGAACGAGCTTATTTTTATACATTAAACCGAGATCCGGACGGGAGGGGAAGGGGGGAGAAGGCGGGAAAGCCCGGACGGGGATGTCGGAGATGGTATCCTCATCCGGGAGAAAATCCCTCCGCTCGTAACGGAGGCTGGCTGGGCGCAGTAGTAACGCTAAGCTCGACG
>NW_006263535.1:393093-394118 GCF_000469605.1 Apis dorsata | reverse complement strand
GCGCGCGCGCGCGCGGGCACGCGTACACAGAGAGGGAGCGGAGGGTGGGGCTCGACGCGTAACGCGTTCCTACCTCTCGTCGTTGTGTACGGCCTCTGCTACTACCAACAACGGGGAACACCTCGTAGTTTCGCGGCATCTTAGTCGGTGGCGGCTCGGGGTGCCGTACACGAGGATACACGAGGCTTTAAAGGATGCGCCGAGCGCGAAACAAGAGACGGTCCCTTTTCGACGCCCGCCGACGACCGATGGATCGTTCGTTCGCTACGCCCCGCCACGACCGTCACTCGTCATCCCACCGGGGAAAACCCTTCGAAATATTACACGGTAAAGTCCTCACGGAGTCTCCTCCTCTTCCTCCTCCTCTGTCTCGTCTGTCTCGGTTTCCCTTCTCCTCGCGTCCTTCCTTTTTCCCCTCTCCTCTCTTTCCACTCTCCGCACGGTTCGACGAACCACGAAAGAAAATCGTGTAATTAACGCACACCTGGACTGGATTTTAATTATATCGCCCTTTCGAAAGACGAAACTATCCCCGGCCGTGTCATCGGCCAATTTATCTAATCGCGGGATTAAAGATTGGCGAGCAAGAAATTTACTCGAGACTAACCGTGGAGAGCTGTTGGACAGCGTTAAGAAAATTACCGCGGATGGCCTGGCATCGTTCCAAAAGCGTTAAGCTTAAACGCGATGTAAATACGCGATGATTTCACCCCCTCCCCTCGACGCGGCGTTATTTATGGAACGAAATCGAACGGGATCGATGAAACTCGATTATCGGTTTTGCGGCCAATTCGGCCCCCGATGTTATTAATTTATCGCGACCAATCGGGGGAACGACTATATCTGCCAACGACTATACCCGAAAAAGAACGTACGGAGAAAACGATCGGAGAACTACCACCGGTCCCGGTACTATTGACATTGAGCTTGATTGTAGCCCGTTAACAAGGCATGATCGTCCATCTAGCGTCCATTATGCGGAGGCTATAGTCATGCCAGGTGCAGTAATCGCCAACTATACGGTA
>NW_006263535.1:384544-392941 GCF_000469605.1 Apis dorsata | reverse complement strand
GGGACTCGGTGGTACGGGGTTTCCACCCTTTCGGAAGGTGGAAACCTGTCGATACTGGTCGCGATGAATCTCGCCGCGGAGACACGTGAAACCCCGCAAAGTGAGCAATAATAGACGTGTTGTGCGCACGTAACGAGTCGTCCGTGATACAACAACGGAGCGATACGATTCTTAGACGGACGGCCGTATCTATATTTAATGTTTAACCTCGAATGTAGGTCGGATTTCTGCTTCCAGACGTTAAACAATTCAGAAGCCGGCAGCCAGGAGTTTGGATCCTAAAGTAGTTCCGGTACTTAAGAGAATCCCCTCCTCCTCCTCCTCCTCCTCCTCCTCCTCTTCCGCGTAGCGAGGCAAAAGATCCGTTCGAATTCGAAATTCTCCCACCGCGACCCCGGTGAAACCAAGGCCTGTCAAAGGCTTTACAATTACAACCGGATGAACGGAGAACGCGCTAATTGAAGGCACCGTTTAAACAACCTCCATTTACCTGGGAATCAACGAGTCTGAAAGGAGACGGCGATTCGTTAGAGTTTGCCAATTGGAAGGAACAGCCGGAGAGGACAGAGGGAAACGTCGACGAACGCCGTCGTGGACCCGTATTCGGAACTCGGTCAATGAATAACGACCACGATCACGTATCTCGCGAGCTCGATACGTATCTTTCGACTCTCCAATCCCGTTTAATATCCGTCAAGTGGGCAGCGATGAATTCTAGTTACAGCCGCTTCTTCTTTCCAACTCGTTGTAAAAATGATTTATCCTCGTTCCGTGAATTATCTAATTTAAGTTTGAATCTAATTAAGTTTGCTCTTTGATCGGTATTAAATTCCTTTTTTTGCTTTTCCCTTTCTTTTTTTTGTTATCGTCCCGACTAATTCCGCGCACGATTCGCGAATGCCCCGAACGAGGTCGAGCGGTTTTCCTTTTCTCCGTCCGCCGCGAAGAATTCATTAAATAATACCGATTCACGATATATATCCCTCGTCTTATCGTGTCACGATTTCACTTGGGCTCCTAGCCCATGGATCCACCGCATAAGGAATTCGATCCTTTTCTGCGGTTCGGTGGCAGCCGGTCCAGCTAATTGGAATGTTTGGCCAGAATATCTGGAACGGCCGTTGCGGATGGTCAGAAATGTACGATCTTGCCTATTGCCGCAATGACGAATTATCCTGTACCAGATTCTGATAGGAGAGGAGAAAAAGAAAAAGAAAAAAAATTGTAAAACTCTTCATCGAAAATAGTTTAAAACGATCTCGTCTCAAGAGATGGTGCGCATATATCGATTCCCTTCAATCTCTCGAATTTCATAGCGAGAAAATTTTTCTTCCCTTCACCACGCTAACTTTCTAAATCGAATTGAAAATTTTCCACGCGGGGAGATTCGACGCGTATACAGAGTCCACGCGCACTTTGTTACTTCGCAGCGGCTAGAGAGAGAGAGGGAGAGAGAGAGAGAGAGAGGATTTCCCTTTATGCCGGGTCCGGGACACGCGATCGACGTAATAGAAATATTTGGCCTAAATATCTGGCGCAGGATTTCGCCAGGATCGGACGAAATGTCGGCAAGTAAAACGGGGATACCTTGTGGCTGGCATCAGCGCAAGCAGGCGCGGCGCAGGGGTACGAAACGTGAAAGAGGAGGCTAGGTTCTACGTAGAGTGGATCGATCCGGCTGCCAGGTCAACCCTCACCGCGGCTCACTCTGCCTGTAACCGCCCGCCGCGAGGTATTTCGCGTTTACATCGCGACGTTGTTACTTATGCGGCACGCAGGCCGCTGTAAATTCGGCCGGAGTCGAACGAAGACCCCTCCCTTTTCTTCACTCGAGGAAAAAGGTGAAAAGAAGCGACGCGACGGCTGGGTTTCAGAATTTCAGAAGAGGAGACACGAGAAGATGTGTATACCCGTGTAATCGTCGCAGGTTGGAATCTCTGTGGCGCGTCGAATGGGTTAGGATTGGTTACGATTAATTCATGCTACTTTCGATTCCGTCAGTACGAGGACGGTGTCGATCCTGGCCGGAATATTGGAACGTCGATTATGACGCTTCGAAGCTATCGCAAAGCTCGGGGATGTCGATATATGGATTTTACGTATTAAAGGATTCTCATACGGAATTAATAATCGAAAATGGCTATTAGACGGTAATGACGTTTCGATAATTGTATGCAAAGATTGTACGGGCGAGGAAATTAATGCACGAAGATTGGATGTGGCGGGACGCGGCGATAGATATTGGCGGGGAGAAAGGTGGTTGTTAAGGGAATCGGTTTAAATCGGTGAATGATTATATTCGTTCGATGACAATGAATAAACTGATTCCCCGTTTCATCGTTTATTCCTCTCTTTCTCTCTCTCTTTCTCCACGATTCGTTTCAATACCCCCGTTATTTTATTAATTCAATCCGATAAATAACTACCATTTAATGGACGTTTCGCGACCGCGAGCGCGGTAATATGGAAATGTTCGGAAATTTAAACTATCCTTCGGTTAACAATATCGCCTATTTAAAATTCGCTCGTACGTGAAACGAGCATTTCGAGCATTTCGCCCGTCGAGAAAATGAAGAGAATGGGGGAATACGAGAGGAGGGGGGGGGGGGAGAATAATATAGGTGTATAATTGGGGCGATAAGCGGCGCGATTAAGTTTGATCGAATCTACGCTGAATTGGCGCGAGGTCCAAGGCGGAGAAGGCAATTTGTTGATCTAACGTGTACGGTCAGCGGAATCAGCGCCAGTGGAATATAAGTATCCGTCGTAAAAGTATCGGAGGTAAAGCGAAGCAGTACGTGGGATATCTACATCGGTATCGGATTATTCGACGTTTTCATTAGCCATTGACATCGGCTACGTAAAATATCGATTTGCAGTCTGCAGATACGTCGCTTTCTCTGCCCGACGCGTTAATATTAATTTTCGAGCTTTTACATTCCCCTCGCCATTCGGTACACTCGTAACATAGATTAATTGAGAAAGCCTGTTACCGAGAAGCGAGACAGTGGTTATTAATGGCATAACAAAATATCGAACGCGTACCGGCCCACCTTTGAAACTCTATGATTTTTAAGCGCGATAAGTTTTCCCGAGGCGCAAAGGAACAATGTACCTGGGATGATTAATGGCTTCCGTTTTTCGAGAATTCAAATTTTTCTACAAAAAAAAAAAAAAAAAGAAGGATTGATTTTTATTCCCCAATTTATCGTTGGCAAGAAAAATTGGTTAAATATATGCAGGGAACAAGACTGGGCCGGGATCTAAAATATTTGGCGGATCGTTAAATTTCTTCGTGTCTCTCGCGTAGTCAAATATATCAGTTGAATATCTTTATTTATTTTTTTTATCTTTTAAACCGGATAGAAACGAAACGCTCGTATTACGTATGACGTGCACGAGAGTCCCTTATGAAAATATAATTTAATACTGCAACATCAAAATATCCGAGTTTTCCAACGTTACACCACCGACGAATAGTTGACGATATTTAAATATTTTTCCTACCAGGTTACGAATTATAATACAGGCCATTATCTTGAAAATGATATTTTCATACGGAACGATAATACGTTGATGCGTATCTTCAGTTTTTGTTAATGGATTGCGCGTAAAATTTCCGCGCAAATTATAATCCCGAGAAAAAGTTTTCAATCCGTGCAGCACGCTTCCTCTCGCGTTATTTACGAATCGTTAAAAATTACCTCATCGAGATAAAAAAAAAAGCTATTCTTCGAAATATCATTACGTATATATGTATATCGAGAAAATTTCACCTGCAAACCGTTTACAATTATGAGAATGATTTACAAAATAATTTCCTACACAACATTAAGTAAATCCACCGTTCAACGTTCTCAACCGTTATCCCCTTTCTAATTAATAGCATACAATTTGAGCAGAAATATAAAAGTTCCCTTCTCCGCCCGAATAAGTCTGCCACTGCCGTAAAAAATGATTCTTGTTGTTCGCTACACCGAAAGCGTTTATTTCCGCGCGCCACTAAATCTAAGCTCCCGGAAGAAAGGTAGGAGTGTAATGACGGTGTACTTCGTAGAAACAATTCCGGCTTCTCTTTTTCTACCAGGTCGGATAAGCTCGACTCTCCGGCCACTTATCAGGAAGAAATTACTCCGTGGAAATCTTGTTCCACATTTCTGATCGCATCACGCGGGGACGAAGCGAAAAAAGAAAAAAAAATCGATTCCCAAGTAAACGACTTATATCCCCTCGTGCGATTATACTTATCCCGTGTATATCGTGTCATCGTGAATCTACGATCGATGATATCGATACGAGTCGCGCGAGAAACACGTAGCGCGATATTACAACGAACGATCGAATTATTAATTTACGACTGTTACACTCGCGTGCGAGAGATATTGTGCAGGCCGTCGATTCGAAACGAGAAGACGGCAATAAGGAAACACTTCTGAGAACGAGTCGGAGAAACTGTTAAAGACGACAGCCTGTCGAGTTAAATGGGATTAGAGGGTGTATACATGGATAAGGTCAGCGTACGAGAGTATCAACCACGCCTCGCGAATATATATATATACATATACACGTGTCGCGCGCAAGATTGTTTGCGTTGTACAAGTACTTACGCCTTATGCCCCGTTCAGATGCTCACGACACGTCTGCTGATTGATTCTCTGAAGTGATTTCGTACTATCGGCACGCATTATCATACACAAGCCAATAGGGGGCAATATCTCGAATGGGTACGCTTGATTCATGGACATGCAATATTGTTCACAATCGCGTTACCGCGACATTTCAATGCCGGGGCGTATATCCAGAAGCGTGAACATTGTTGGTGAATACCGTAATTTAAGTGTTCTTACATCGCGACAATTTTGCCTGTTTTTTTTCCTTTTTGTCGGAAAAATTATATCGCGAAAAATGTCTAAAACGCTTAAAGTGAAAACATTATGAGAATGCTCGTGCAAATTGATATTTAAAATATGCTAGGTATAATTAGTTAGGTGGAATATTTAAAGAACGAAAATAACCTTTATTCGAATTCCGATTCATTAATTATGTTCATAAAAATATGAATATGCATAAAAATTCCCGGTCCGGTGATTATTTATTTCGTATGATATCATTAATAATCGATATAATCGAATATCATTTTTTCGTATTCGATTATGCAAAAAGGAAGAGAGGAAAAAAAAATGTAATATATTCTACTTTATTTTAATAATGTATTATGTACATATGTTAAATTGAATTTCTGTACGAAATTAATTTTACTCGTATTTTTTCGTTTTAATATGTCAAAACATCCGTTACACGAGCTGCCCCAAGGATACATTTTTGAAAGGAATCCTCTTATACGCTTCGTTCGTTCCTCTACAGAGCCTCTGAATGTTCGCGTCGACGTTTGACATTCGTCGCGCCAGACGAACCGAATCAGACCTCGGGGTCTACCGTGAATCGTAAAACGCGTACAAGAAGGAAGCGAATACGGCGTAGTCTCTCATATACGAAGTTATAGTCATGAAAACGGAGTAATAGCGAAGTCGATGCGGTAACTCGAATTCATTTGAAATGACGAAAATCCAATCGGAGAAAGAAAAGATTATGGATGAAAAACCACGGTCAGTCGTAAAATTGTGTTTCGTGGAAATATATTGGTCGATGTAGTAAAAGATAAAAGGAGGAAAAAGAGAAATGACAGATAGACGTTGGAAGCACGGCGTTCGAATTTTGAAATCCGTTCATTGTTAAATTTTTATGGAAGAGAGCAACGGGGGAATTGTGAAGGAATTGATAGCTGTATAGATCGAGTCTCGTAAATCGACCGATACGATTATTTACAAAGTTTTAAGACATATGAAAGAAGTATAAAAAATAGTTGATTTATATGGACACATTGTACGATACAAATTATATAGGTACATATTTTTTTCCAAAGAAATTGCGACTATTATAAAATCAAATTCTTACCTTATAAATTTATACATGTACGTGTTAGTTCGTTCCTTGTATATCTTGTTACTTCTTTAACCATGATACAAATAAAACTGTATTTATATCTCTTAGAAACGTAGAATCACTTTTTAGTTCTTTTTAATCTTCTAACCTAACGTCGAAATTCAAGATGGTTGCTAATAACTATCATCTAGTGTCTCCACCTATATCGTCTTTCGTTTTGATTGCACGAATCACTTTTACGTAGTTTAAGAATACATACAACGGACACATACATACGTGTAATACATAAAACGTTGATCACGTTGATTGTTCATTACGTTAATAGACAATATCATTACGTGTTTTTGAAAGTTATGAAAATTCAATCGTCATTAGCAAGAAGAAATTAGAATTAGAACAATTGTTTCTATTTACAAAGATAACCTGGACCCATGTTGATGTTTCGTGATCCGTTGATCCATCCATTGCACGAGTTCGAACGAAAGTTTAAAAGCACTACAAAGATGATCGAATTGTTCGTTTTACGATCGGATAAATCGTGTCACGTGAAATGAAAATGCGAAGGACGAGTAACTTTTTCAAACTTTGAAGATAGTCGTTTCGTAGTCGCGTGTGCGGGCCCACGGCAGGCGGTATATACGGGTGCAAGTTTAGTTTACGGTGTCGCCACGGGTCACGGTGGCGCTGCGCCGCCAGCACGATCCTCAGTTCGTCACGGGGTCGCGAGGGGTACGCATTGCCTTCGTCGATTGGCCGTACCCACGCTCGTTCGTGATAACGCGCGAAAACCGTACAAGCACGTTTATTCGTTTACAGTCTTATAAAACGTAATTTCGGGAATCGTGAATCGTTCGCAGCTTTTTATCAGTGATTTCTGTGCGGTGTCATGTCGCGAAGTTATACGTTACGCGCGTGATACTTTATATCTTTGCAACATAACGAAGAAGACAGTGCTCGAAAGAACGAGGAAGGGGAAATCAACAATACTACGCATTCTGCGACGCAAAAACGCGAGGAACACCGGTTACTTTTGCTGTCACCAAACGTGAGTGTCTCTTTTTTTTTATTTTCTCTTTCACTTTCGTTGCTTTCCTCGATTCTTCGACACCATTTCGATCGTACACGTTCTATGAAGGAAGGATAGTTCCAATCGTTACTGACAGTTCGACAGACTTCCATTCTGACGCGTGGTTTAGAATTCTTGATCGTGCACAAGGCGACGTGTTTCCTTTACCTCCTGCCAATATTCTTAGACCGATAAAGTTGAATTTCCGTTTGAATACTGCGCGTGATACATGTGTGTCGTTTCATGTATATTAGAACGTGTAACGTATTCGTATTCGTGACACACTCGGCATAAGTATATGGTACGTGATGTATATTCTGTTTTACAATTGCGTAAATACATTCTATATCTTTCATTTCTCTACATATAGACAATTTATTGTTAAAATTAGGAAAAGATGATATTATTTTCAAAGGATTTCTTAAAATTTTTGTACAAATATTTGAAAAAATACGATTTAGAGAGCAGTTGGGTCGACAGATTTATGCGTATAATTCGTGCGACCGTAGAAAAGTACGTTACACATTCTCAACCGTTTATTGAATTGCAAATGGCGGTATTATTTGAAAATATTTCTGACGCATATCTGTTTATCGAATGATTATTTCTTTTTTAATAGAATAGAAAATAATTATACAAAAAACGTATTCCGTATAGTAATAATAATAATAATGAGTTATAATAAATTAAAATATATAATGAAATAAAATATATAATGAAAACGATTGAGAATGTGTAACATACTTTTCTACGGTCGCACGAATTATACGCATAAATCTGTCGACCCAACTGCTCTCTAAATCGTATTTTTTCAAATAATGAAATATATAATAATGAAATATATATATATATATAATACAATTTTTTTTATCTTATTTCTAAATTTCGTAGATATTATTAAAAAAAAATATGCTTTTTGCAATTAAATACAATATTAATATTACATTTTACAATTATGAGAAAAAGAAAGTTCTTCTTTTATAAGCTCTGTATATTAATTTTCGAATAATCTAGAATTATGACGAAATGGCTTTTTATTTAAATTATTTAAGTAGACGAGGTTCGTTCAATTAGTACCTATGGAAAATCCAACTCTGCTTTTCTATTCAGAGATATTTGCTCTGAAATAATTTTTTCCTCCATTCGACGATAAAAAAACTGTAGAATATTCACATTTTTTGAACCAGAAACTAAAAGCGAAATATTAAAATACTTTCTTCCGAAATTTTTCATAAATAAATAATGATTTCAAAATAATTCACAATACAAGTCGTTGAATTTATTCTGCTATTAATTTCATTTTAATTTTTAATTATTCGCGACGATAAAAATACGAAATAAAATCAGAATAATCACGAATGAATACGAAATGAAAGCATGAATAAGCA
>NW_006263535.1:381650-384430 GCF_000469605.1 Apis dorsata | reverse complement strand
AAAAAAAAAAAAAAAAAAAAAAAAAAAAAACACAACATTTCGCGTATTTAAGAAACTCTTATCTCTAGCTCCACTCACTTTCGTACACAATAAGAATTCCAAGAATTGTGTATCCACAATTCAGTTCTAAGAAAAATCGCGAAAAAAGTTTCACTCGCGTTTCTTCGTATCTTTTACCTTTTAGCAACTGTTTCGTACACTTATCTCGCGTCGTATCACAACTAAAGGATAAGAACATCCGTGCACCGTTTCTCGAATCTCTCGAATATATAACAAGAACGATTCCGTCTGCACGTATACACAGTGAATACAATTTAAATAAACTCGTTGAAATATTTCGAAAAATATGAAAGATACGAAAAAATGATTTAAGCTAATAAAAAGGATACACAGTATTTTCAAGATATATTTTAATCAGAATATATACGTTAAAATATAGAAATTCCAATTAAAAATTCGAACGATTCTCGCAAAATTTTCATCAAGATCATTTTGTAAATAATTTTTTCCATCTTTATTATTTTTCGAGATATATCGGACTCGCTTAAATCTACGTTATACACGTCCGGATGATATTAATCGTTACGAGACATAATTCTTGTCATAAGGCCACGTGGAAATTGCTGCACCACTGGTTGCTTCCGCACGATAAGCGATTCTCTTCGCGTAACACAGTGTGTACCATGCACGTCACTCTACGTTCAAACTAGTACTTCATGTCAACGACTCCTTACCAACCACTTATACGATCGCTATCCATTCACGCGTTGGTTTATAAATCTCGTATTCTTCTCGCGCTCGCGGACACGGTCCGTCGTCCAATCTTTCCAAGATAATACGCGTGTTTCGTGGAACGCCGGTTTCGCACAATCGACGAGTTACAAACGTTTTCCACCGATAATAAAGCGGCCACCGCATAAATAATTAATCGCGTGTAATCGGCGTATTTACGTTCATATTGCCGCCGCTCCGGCGAAAATTGCTTCTCTTTGTCGCGGGAACGTGAATTGCAACTTGAATGACGCATTTTCAAATCGCCTCGAATGCGTATATTTATTTATTTATATTTTCACCACCTCGACCCGACGCGTATACGCTTGAAATAAAAGAAACGATTCGCGGACATAATGCCGTTTTCTCTCCAAGTAATTTTTTCATTTTAATGCGCGGATTTAAGAGGATTCTTTTCCTTTCTTCCTTCGAGCCGATTCTTCCCTCGCTCGCATCGTTCAAAGAAAATTTTCGGTAGACATCGAAGGATATTATTCTTCGTCTGTGAAGTTTCGTCCCGAGCAACAAAGAACGGGGTTGAAGTTAAATTATGCCTCGCTGAATATAGATCGGGTTGAACACTTTGTATAAATGTAGGAACATCAATCAACGGCCATATGAGCCATTATATTACTTCGCACTGATAACAAATAGCGCTTCTACCGCGATAATTTCTCTTCCTGTTCCTTCTCGCGTCTTTGGTTGCTCTTTCTTTTCTTCTCTCTCTCTTTTTCTCTCTTTCTTTAGCTTCGACCTCCGTCTCTGGTTTTCCTGGCAGTCAAACGCTCGTGCGCACGGAACATCGAGTAGAACAGGTGCCTATTTTCTTATGCCCTCTCGTCAGGGGCGGGTTTATGGTTTATTTACCGTCTTGTTTGCGTCTATTCTCCTCTCTCTTTCTCTCGTCCTCGACGGTAGATCAACCAAAAGCATAGGAACACACGTACAACACTCCGTTGGAATACCACTCGCGACTTGCTTGTTTATTGATTAACCATTAGCGAAATTAATGGTTGCTCCAGGCTCCGACACAATGCCGCTATAAAGCTTATGAAGGTGAATTAGATACGGGACACTTGAGCGAATTGCACTTTATTCATGCATCACGTGAATACTCGTTGTTACCATGGTGATGTAACGTTTGTCAATTTAACATGTGATTTTCGTTGATTAGTTTTCATTTAATTGAAAAATGAGATAATATTATGGAAGGATTAACGATGCGTATTATGTTTCGTTATTAATAAATACGTAACGGATGTGATACGTAAATTAACCTTGTTTCCAAGAATGTTAAAATATTTCGTTATATTTCACTATTATTCAACGTAAATAGCGGGGAAATTCTTCGAAATTCCCGCGATATAAAAATATTCGATTAAAAATTCGCAAAAATTTCGGATAGAAAATTAAACTAAAATTTCCACGAATCTCCGCTAGGGATCCGATCGAAACGATCAAACTCGCTGAATTTCATTAGTAAATGAAGGGTACATAGGAGGAGGATAACGCTGCACCGTCATTCATTTTATAATGGCAGGAATGTCAAACAAGCAGGATGACAGTGCTCGGCCGAGAAGAAAGCTACACTTGACTATTTTATGTGCCGTACTCCTCTTCGCTCGGAGCCACGGAACCCTCTTGCATGCGCTAGTTCAGTTTCAAACTTTAATTAAAAAGGTGGAGTCGCAATAAGCTTCCACCGTCCACCCTTCTCTCTTTTTCTCTTTCCGCTCACCCCTCCCTCCCTCTCTCTCTCTCTCTCTCTTTCGCTTCACCCCTTCCCTCTGTCGCCGAAACTCCGGAGAGAAGTAGAGCTATTTTAATTTCATTTACCAGAAATAAACAGAACAATCAAATTAACGTAGGCGAGTGAATATGCACGTCCGACTTTGCCTTTGATGTATTCCCGAAGTGCGTATTTTCGGAGCAACGCTACCCTTTACCCTCCATCCGTCCCTTCACCCTTCTATTTCCCTTGGATACCTGTCTTTCCACCCTACTAGTTG
>NW_006263535.1:380071-381409 GCF_000469605.1 Apis dorsata | reverse complement strand
TATATATATATATATATATATATCGTAATGCGTGGAAGGATAAAACCGCTAACACAGGGATTCGTGAGCGACGATTTGCTATTCACTTTGTGCGTTTGTGAATTAATTAACAACGGATTTTACCGATGCAGAACGAAGAACCGCGCGCGAAACGAACAGCCGCGGGGATAGAATCGCGAAATGTTCCCAGCCTCTATATATACGTGTGTGTATAGGCAATTGTTACGAATTCGAATATCGACTCTATCGTTGCTTCTATCGCGTCGGAAACGAACGCGGATTTTACGAGTTTTCTAGCCCGAAATTCATAAATTCGATGTCCACGAACAAGAACAATCTTTCCTGTTGTGGGATGATGATTTTAAAAACGCTGTGGAGAGAAACGCGCGGGATCCTTGATCGTTCGGAGGATTTATAGCCGCGATAACAGTTAATAAGGTTTCATTAAGGATTCGGGGGATAAAATTGCTCGCATATCTCGTGAAATATTCGCCAACTTTCAATTACGTGCGTCCGCGATAATAAATTTTCCAACCGGCAACCTGGCCAACCTGGTTGGTGGTAGCAACGTTGAATAGAACGCGTTACAAGGCAGAAATTAAATGAAAATTAGCAAGCCGTTTTCAACCCGTTACCTAATTAAAAGCGTAATTATTTAGGAATTACCCGGCCAGCTCGCGGGAACAAACAAACGCGCGAGCCGCATCGAAATTTCTCTTCTCTGTCGATTGCCCCGAGCTACGTCGGCCTACGAGCGTTCGTTCGCGCGTTTCTGCGCCCCGCTCGATCGACCACCACCACTACCACCACCGTCGCGCCATTTCGATCCAACCTGTTCCCAACGGCCGAGCACCTTTCGCGCAACCAAGCACTCCGGAATATTTACCGAGACGTTTAAGAAGGAGCATAGTCTCCTCTCCTCTCCGTCTCTCGCTCCGTCGGAGCAATTACAAGGTCGGCGGATGTAACGAACGATGACACCGGGTCATCTCGAAGGAGCGTACTCGCAATTTATCGCGCCACTTTACAACCAAGGGTAGTAGTGGCGCGTGGTAGTAACGCATACCGAAAACCTTAATTTCGCTCGAACGGAAAATATTTATCGAGTACCCGACCGTGGCCCCGGAGTAATTGCGTGCACGACATCGTCGCGTTGGAACGGGTAAGAGAGGGGGAAGGGGGCGCGTAATGAATAATCGGCCTGTTCGTCGAGCGATCACGCGCGTGAGATTACAGTCACATTTTGTGCTGCACGGTACTGTCAACGTCGCGTGCGATTAACACGTCGATTCCAGCCGCCCAGGGAAGGGAGGGGGGAAACACCACTGGTTTCTCGTA
>NW_006263535.1:377487-379895 GCF_000469605.1 Apis dorsata | reverse complement strand
GCGATAAACGAGGCTGTATCTGGGCGCACTCGACCGGCTCGCTCGTTATTACCGTCGACCAATTCTCTCGTTTTTTTAATCGTCCCTACCATTAACGCGTCAAACTTCTTTGTTCCGTTTCCCGTCCCCTCCACACGCACGCGCGGGCGAAGTGAAATCGTGTCGTTTCGCGTACGTCGTAGCCCGCTTAGCAAAGAGTCCATTACCCAGAGTAGATCGACCTAAATAATTAGAGGCATGCTTGTTTAGCAGAGTGGTCGGTCGGGTGTGTTTTAACTACTCGGAGAGGTAAAAAGCTACCGCCTACCTCTCTCTCTCTCTCTCTCTCTCTCTCTAAAACGGGTATTTATCTTTCCTTTCGAAGATCGCAAAGAAAACGGTGGAAAAATGGTTTTAAAGGGGGAATAATTATCATGGAGGGATACGTACGTACGTATTTCCGCCACGATTCGCACTAATAGCTAAATTTACCCTGGGAACTATCCTTGGCCAAACGGAGAGATCGAGGTTGTTTAATTTAGGAACCTGTTCGCTCGGCACCTGTTCGGCACCGGGTTGTTTAGGTCAACCGTCCCGTCTTCGTCCGACAGCTCGTATCTCGGCGGCTTTCCAAATAGTCTCGCGACCGCATCATCGCAACCGTCACTCTCCGCCGCTATTTCGAGTTGTCGTTCCGAGCCGAGCCGTCCCCTCGAGCGCCCGCCTGCCTCGTGCACCGTAAACCGATCCACCGATTTCCACCAATAGAATCGCTCCCGACCATCCCGAGAACCGTAATGGCACGACGTTACATAAAACTGGTACCGTGATCGACCTCGTTCGACAATCCTATGCTTTTAGAACCGCGAATCGATCTTCACCGCGATGAAAGACGGCGATGCCAGTCTCCGTGAGATCCCCTCGCCCCTCGCCGCCCTCGAATTTCTCTCCTCCGCTCGCGCGCGCACACACACACACGCATCAGCCTCTCGTATCTTTCACGCCCGATATATTTCCTAAAGGGCGATACATCATTTGTCTTAGAACGCGAAATATGCTCTCTCGTCGATAGCATATTTCGAACGCTTTCTTGTTTATCGGAACTTAATATCGTTTCCATCCCATAAACCGTCGTGTACCAGGGTTGAAAGGAAAAAAAGGAGGGAGGGGGAAGATAAAAAAGAGAGAGGCACGTGTGTTTTTTTTTTTTTTTTTTTCGCTAAACGCAACACACCTACGGGTTATCTCGCCCCGACGCAAACGCGGACAACACGCGTCAAAGTAACGAGAAACGTTTACCACGATGCGTGGCAAGTGTGATGTATGCGCCTGCATTAACCCATTATGAAAACGTTCGTTTACCGCGAGCCGCCTATCGGCGGCGTTACGTCACTGTTTGTATTTAAAGAGAGGCCCGTGAAACGTTTTAAAGACGCATATGGAAGTTGAATATGGATTCGTGAGAGGTTTTCCTTTTGCAGCGAGATTTTTAACGAAATTGTTCTTTTCTCGCGGTTGAAGATAAAGATAGTCGCGATTTACCCACGCGAAGAAAGATATTCGCGGATACGTGCAACATCTTTGAAAGAGGGATCTCGGTATTAAACCAAGTATCGAGTTTCGAAACGTCAGGAAGCCGTTAAGCCGGTCGTCTCTGTTACCATCAATCGCAGCTTTTTCTTTAATCACGCCGAGGGAAATATATATATATCTTCGAAAGATATCAAATTTTGCTATTAAATTAAAGATCCAGTTTTTGAGATTAAAAATGTCAAGAATATTAAACTCGACGTGCCTCGCCTCAGAAATAATCCATTATACGTAATACTTTTAACGTCGTATAATATTTCTTCGATCTCAACTCGCTAATCCCTCATTTTAAAACCCCCCAATCTAATTAATCTTCTCTTTCACTTAGCATAGAAAATTTTCATATCCGATTGTATCCTTTTCTTTTTATTTATTTTTTCTTTATAATCATCGGAAAACCGAAGTTAAAAACCCATGGAAAATTTTCGATCGTCCACGCGACCGTTATAATCGAGAGAAGTCTATCACCATCGATTCCAGCTCTTAACGACGTTGACGAAACGATAGGCGAACGGTGTTTCGTAACGGTGTTTGCGGGAGCGCAAACACGCCAACTCGGATCTCGAGACAAGAGAGAAGCATCCTCGTGGATACCGCGTACATCCCCGTTGAGATAATGCGTTATGAGAGTGCAGGTTGAGCGCGCGCGAGGAGAGGGAACTCTTGCGACTAGGCGCAAACTTCGGAAAGGCGATAACTCGCCCCGAACCCGAATAGCCCGTGGTAGAGGCCGTAGGGAGGCCGCCGATCGTCGACTCGTTTGTCTACGCTTGCTACGTTTGTCGCGCGAGAGACGGAGGGCAAACAGGAAGCGACTTCTCCGCCCGGGACCCGGTCTT
>NW_006263535.1:374834-377255 GCF_000469605.1 Apis dorsata | reverse complement strand
CACCGCCACTATCTGTCCGCGGCAGCACGGCGCAAACATTTGTTCAGGACGGGATCGGGTGGAGACGCGTGATGATGCGATATCGGTATATATAAGATAACGAGAGTGCAGCTCCTCTCGCGTGTCTCACGCCTCCTCGCCCCTTTGGTCCGCCTATTTCGCAGCCCCGTAACACGCTCGTTTGTTCGAACTTCCTTATCGAGGATCCCCGAGCGTAGCTTAACCTCTCCTCCTGCCAATAGCAGTCCATCGTATCGGGATCGGTTATCGAGCGATTTTTGCCGAGCCGCAAGGTGCTTCTTCGCGCAGAAATCTCTCTCTCTCTCTCTCTCTGTCAGAGATCGATGTCCTGGAATAGCGTATAACCGCGCTGCGAAAACTTGAAAATCATAACCGGGAACTATCGCGCGGCAAATATTGATCAATCGTGATAGAGATCTCGCCGCTTGATTGAATTAAAGTTGGTGTGTCGAAGCGTTGCTTCGCTGGTCCGTTCGTTCGTCGCGATTATTCCCCACCACCACCCTTTCCCGGATATCGAATAATCGCCGGATTACACCGACGATTACACTCTCTGTCTCCTCGCGAGAGAGAGGAATTACGGAATTGAAATCTTTCAAATGCCTCGGCTACGTTCCTACCTCCTGATAGACGTCCCCTCTCCCCTTTCCGTGCCACGAAACCCTCTACGCGGATGTCTCGATGCACGAGGAGAATATTTTTGGTCCGGTAGGGATCTCTCGACCTCCTCCCTCGGTGCAGGCGGACAAAAGGAGGAAGGAAACGTGTACGTACGGGTGCGGAACGTCGTATCGTAAGCCTTCCAGGCTCGTGATCCGTCTATATTAAAGAAAAGAAGGGAGGAGGGTTGGAAAAAAGGGGGGGAAGAAACGAAGCAACGATCCTTTCTCGACTTTTTGTAATGGACCGCAGAATTCGCCCAACTCTCCCTTTGCGTTCGTAAGCTCGTGCGTGCGCTTTTACCGCGGCAACAATTCTCCCCCCGATACAAGGGAAAACATAGAACGTAGCGATGGGCGAAGATTGGCATAGAGTGTTTGCGAGGCCGGCGTTTGTTTGCAACCAACCAACCCATTTTCGTGTACGGTGTGAGAGCGGAGCATGTGGCGATAAGCAATTTGTTACTTGGAGGGGTCGAGGCATACGCTCTCGTTTACGCGACTCCTTTTTCCTTCTACGCACCGTACGACCTAACGATCGATAGCGACTTTTTCACATCGTTTTCGCGGTTAATCTCCCGATTATGGTCCAACGTGTATCGAAAAAACGAGGATGTATGTAGAACGGATCTTCGCGATGGAATATTTTATAAAAGAACAACGAGAGGGGGGAGGGAGGGTAATATCTTTAAAGACTTTTAAAGAAAAGGCAGAAAAGCTCGATTCCAGCAGCCTTTTATATAAAAGAGAATGGGGATGTAGCCGTTGATTCTATTTTATTTCCACGCTCTTCTTCCCGTTACTAAACATTCCTTAAATATTCCAATATTTTCTTTCATATCCCGGTAATGGAATTACCGCCAGCTAAATTGGGAAAAATAATCCTTTTCCTTGGTTTCCCCGCGCGAATCAAAAAATACGGTCGGAAAAAGAATATATAAGGTACGTCGAATTAACGTACGAGCGAGGGAGGGAGTTTCGCGTGGGGGGTGCGCAAGAATGTCGGAGAGAAATCCACTTGACTTTGCTTTACGCGAAGACGAGGAAGCGTTGAAAAAGGGACGAGACTTCNCTCTCTCTCTCTCTCTCTCTCTCTCGCTTTTTTCCCTTCTTCGTGAACGCCAGCCGGCGGCGTTATGCGAACGCAGACGATAACGGAGGGAGGCGCAAAATAAAATGAGATCGCATTATGCGCACTGGTGAAAAGGAGCCGGAGGGGCCGAGGTCGCTCCGCGCATGGATCATATAGCTGCCGATGCAGACTCGTATAAAAGTGTTTTGTATCGCGGATACACAAGCGCGCTCCTCTTCACACGCGAAACGTATATACGCGGATTCCGCGTGTCGCAGTAGGCGGCCTTCCTCGCGGAGAGAGGAGGAAGGCCTTGGAACTCGCGTCGACTCGTTTATAAGACGACGTTTCGCGTGAACAGGGAGAGTTGCAAAGTGATGAGTGGAGGTCTCTTCGTTAGAATCCTGTCTATTGACACGTTGCAGCTCTCTCTCTCTCTCTCTCTCTTTTCGTCGTCCTTTTTTTCTCTCCTCCCTCTTTTTCCGATTTTCAAAGTCACGCTCGTGGTGCTCGTCGTTTCGAACGCGCGAAACTCTCCCCTTCCCTTTTCCGCCTTTTCATCCGTTAAACCTTTCCGTTTCCACGCGTTTGTGTCGCGGTTCACGTAACTCCTGACTGACGGGGCCGTCGGGGGTACCGCGATGAAAACCGCGCGGTAACCGAACTCCA
>NW_006263535.1:371869-374584 GCF_000469605.1 Apis dorsata | reverse complement strand
GGGGAAAATATGGCAGGGGTGGAAAACGGGGGGCGGGAGCGTGGCTACTGAAGTTAGCATCGCGTTTCCAATGGAATTTCCATCGTACGACGAAACGATTTAAACCGAGATTTTCGCCGTTGATAATAAATTTCCACCTTTCCTTTTCTTCGATAACGATGTCTCGCTCTTTTCGAGAAGAGGAGGGAAATATCACGTGGGAGAACAAAGAAACATTAGAGGGATCCGTTTAAAGACAGATTCCACCTCGTATCGTTGCGAAAACTTTTTATTTCAATTTTCCATTTGTCGCTTGTGTTTATTCGAATCCTCTTTTGTCCTTTGACGGAAGCTGCGTCCTAAGCTACGTCGACTTCAACTCTCTCTCTCTCTCTCTCTTTCTTTCCCGTTAAACGAGAGACACGGGCAGGATATCGATAAAAAGATCGCGTTGTCTTCAGACTCTCCTTGCGGCATTATCCGCCGATTTCCCGTGACACGGGATGTAATCTCTCGAAGCCGATATGCACTAATGGCTTAGATAGAAAAATTACATCATCCTTGGCGTATATCCTCTCCATCCTCTCTCTCTCTCTCTCTCTCTCTCTCTCTCTCTGACTCTCCCCTCCGTACCCTCCACGAAAATTTCATCGGCAGTATTTATCTTGCCTCGCTATTCTTTTCTTATTATAACTCAAACTTTATTGTAAAAAAGAAAAAAAAGTTAGGCAGGATAAAAAAGAAAGGATATGCACGGCGTGTATGGTAAGAGCGTTCTATTAAAAAACTTAGAGCGAACTATTCTAATAAAATGCAGCTTGCACATCGAACGGAATATACACGCGTATATACGTACATATAATATATATGTATATAGTCCCTTTGGCGGTTATATATTCAATCTAGGAGATTACAAGTTCGAAACGAAGTTCACCAATGAAAAAAGTGAAACGAGAAAAATTGGATTACCCCGGCAGCCAACCGAGGGGAAAGTATCTCTCCTCGTGAATCTCGGCACGGCAGGTCGTTGCGGCCAGCTTTCCACCGTGTGCCAGGGATGACAATGGAAGCACAACGATAATACCTTATTGCATCGTATCGCTGTCGGGGATACGCGCAACCCGTTCGCGTTGTGGCCTCATTAATAACGCGCCGCGATCGAAGATAACGCCGCAACGAACGGGCACGCGGTGGATGCGCGTGTATGCACCTTCTAACGCGGATTGTAAGTAGTCACGCACGAACGGCCAACACTTGTCGCTCGAAATCGTCGTTAATTCATCGTCGAGCATCGGATAACTTTCTCGTTTAAGAAAGCGTTTACTCTGAATTTTTTTTTCTAACTAACATATTATACGAGGAAATTAGATTCTTTTCTATAAGGTTGATACTAACTTCGAGTATTATAAAATTACGCGGTCGTATTCTTTTCGAAATCTCTTTCTCGATAGTTGGCTAAAACTTTGTAGGAATGGGTTATACGTTTGAAACGTAATCTAGAATTCTTCGATAATTTTAATTAATGGTAAAAATCGAGGGGGAAAGAGAGGGGTTAATTTTACGTATATATGGGACTGTAATCGCGAAGAAGAAATTTTCCTTCTCTTTTTCCTCTCTTTTCATTTGCATTGATCCCCGGTATTTCTCGCTCCCATCTCCGACGCATTCAAGAAACGAGCGCGCCGAAGAAAGATATCGGCCAGCAATTCCTGGAATGGTCCCCCCGATAATACGCGCATAACACGTATCTCGTACGAGGGCAAGAGATATCGTGGCTAACACGGTGAAAATATCGAACGTGGAACAATAGGGGAAACTATGAGTTTCCGGAAAATTATCGTCCGCATCCGTGCTCCATATTTACGCGATATATTTTAACGACAAATATCAGCAGCAGATATCGAGCCCGCGATTATTCGTTTCCCCCATTCGTTGTACGCGACGCAAAGCTGAAAGTTCAAGCTTTTAAAAATTCATTTTGCACGAGGAATAATATGTCGGATCCGAGATACGATGAACGATTAGGAAAGGAAAAAAAAAATCACGGCCACGCGAGAATTGCCTCCTCCTCCTCCTCCTACGTTTCGTATTTTCGAGTGGAAACTTGAAGCGAAATCGGCCTTCGTGTTCGCTCACTCGAAAACTCGCGCGCGTGCGTGTGTGCAGCATTGCAGCTGATGACGCGTGACACGTGCGCGTCGTCGTTGGGAATCAATTAGGCCGACATGCACCGCTGCCCCTGGGATACGTGTAACACCTTCCTCCTGCGCTGCGGCCGAACACTTTTCGACATTCGACATCGACCGGTCTTTCTCTCTCTCTCTCTCGAAATTCGATCAAATTTCATAAATTTCCTGCGATAAAGGTATTCTATATTTCGTGGAATTTTTTGATGACTTCGTTTTTTTCTAATAATGGTTTTTAGGCAACCATTTAAGGAACCGTCCATCTTCCAATTTTGTCATCGAAAAACTTGATCCGTGCACCGATCTGTAACGATAATTCCACCGACGAAATTGCAAATGATCGATCGTTATAAGATAAGTTTCGTAGAGTGTCACGACGTCGTCTTACGCTTTACGGTCATTTATGTTGACACATCATAAATTCAGAGCAGTGAAATGCACAACTGGGAGGGGCTCAAGTAGAATTACAACCCGGTGGGTATAATTTCCGGATGAATCATGAATAATTTCGCGCGGCGAAGTCGAATCATTTGTAACTACGTATCACCGC
>NW_006263535.1:368520-371577 GCF_000469605.1 Apis dorsata | reverse complement strand
TATATATATATATATATATATATATATATCTCCCATTTAGAAGCGATGTCGAAAACGATCGAAAGGGAAACCGTTGCGACGACATCCGTTCCGATGAAAGTTCTCGTTCTACGTGAAAACGAAAGGCAACGCGAAAAATCTTCGTTTTTGACGGACGAAATAACCGACGCCTGATGTCCGGCGACTGATCCAGCGCCGGGTTTACGCGCATCTGCGCGTGTAATCCCTCAAGGGTTTATAGGCCACCATCGTTGCATACATGCGCGTAAAGTTACATTCCTCTGGAGTGATCAGCCATGGACCGCCACATGGGGTGTATGTAGGGGAAATGCATTGAGGTTTCTGCAACACCCTCGGCCAGCTTCGCCCGTTAATTAAAACTTGCCATGCTCGTGCGAGCAAACACGACTGCGCCGTCAAATTTCGGCTCATCATTTTTCGCGTGTAAAACAATTCCCGATAACAATCGTATCGTTTCTATTTTCCGCGCGTGTTTTTATCCCCTCCCGTAATAAACCCCCGAATTCCGTAAATCGGAGACGAAAATATATTTGATGAAACGCGGGAGATTCGTGGAGAAGAGAGAGAGAGGATGCGTAAACGTTTCGCGATGGCGATTAGATCGATGATGAGGGGGGAAGGAGGGGAGGGGATAAAACGGTGCTTAGCATACCGGGATGATTTTTAGCCAGATTGCACTAGATTGCGGTCAGCCGTTATCCGTTTATGCGCCGCAACGAAGTGATATGTGGCAGGAACAGGGGTCAATATTATCCAATACCAAAATCGATCCATAATTATTAAGCAAACACAATGGAATGGGCTCCAAAGCATGCCTGGACAAATATGATTACATCGTTGATGCGAACATTCCGATCAATATAAACTGTGCGCCCGGTATTCTCTATCCAATTACGCTTATGGGGTTTTGTCCGTAGATCCGTGGAAATCAATCCTCGCTGACCGATGCATCGATGGTATCGCCTAATTAGTTTGATTATTCCGCGACTTCCTGGATTCGTCAATCCGCGAACAAAGACCGCCTCACCCCCTCCCTTTGTTGTGCTCGATTTTCGGCACATGAATATCTCGCTTTAAATATACTCCTCTTCCCCAGTATTTACAACGCTGCGATAAATACTGTGTATTTTTTAACAACGTTCTCGACGTACGGTTCGGTTTATTTATCAGGATTAATGGAGATTTGGAACAGCAAAGGGAAGGGGGGGGAAAAAAAGAAAGAGAAGAAAAAAAAGTAATCTCGAACAACACGAGCAATTAAGAAATAAAAATAATTCGATTCGATTTCATCGCACGTATCGTTGACAATTGGCGACGTTTCGAAGAATGCGGAGAATTATTCGAGTCAGACTTGTCGCGATTCTCGATGGCGCGTGACGATGGAAGGATTCGAACGATGGATGACAATACACGGCCCCCGAGTTGAAGCGTTTTACGAACGTGTAGTTCCATTCACCGTGTGCCTAATTAACAGAAACTGGAAGTGTTCTGACCCGAGGCATTGTGCGGGCCAACGGTGCGCGCAGCGTTCCTTTACGAGCCGCGAGCGGTGAGAATTTAATTAACCTGTTCTGCATTTGATAGCCGGCAAAAACTTCCGGTCGGTGTCTTTTGTGAAGTGGTCGTAATTAATATTCCTCGACAGAGGCAAAGAGCAGAAGAAGCTGGGGTGGTTGCAGGGATAGGGAATGCTGCGAGAGGAATTTCAGACGCGGGACGATGCACGTGTATATATATATATGTGTGCGAGTGTGTATACGCGACGCTTCTGCCTCTTAAAGGGCAGAAGAATTTTCGGATGACGAACTCTTCGTTACTTTTCGAGCATCTCGCCGTGAGACGGCCAGAGTTTAATCGGACGTGCAAATCCATCTATCCGGAACAGTTACGAGTGTTTCGCTTTCACTTTTGATTATCGGGTTATACGAAGTAAGTTCGCTTTCGCGTCTGCAAATTTAAATGGCCTTGAAAAGATTCGTTTAATCCCAAGTGCAAGGCAATGCAAACGTTCGATGTAAGTTCGAAGGAAGATGAAAAAGAGCGAAAGAGATGGATAGGAAGAAATTTAATCTTTAATTTTAAAAAAGCGACCGATGAAATGTGTCGTTTAGATAAGGGATATACAATTATGAAAGTATTCGTGTGTTCATAAAGGAGAATATTCTTATTATAGGAATATTCAACTCGTAAAGTCGGGTCATTTATATACTTTACCGTGAGTTTTTGTTTTTGGACGAAACGCAAAGGAACCATTATAAAAGTATTTTATAACCGAGGACGAGAGAGGGATTCGATACGACGGGTCTAAAAGAAAATAAAGAAGACTCTCGCAAACTTTTTATCCCTATTTAACAAAATTATCAAGAAATTTTATATTCCGAGAAACGTTCGCATAAAATGAAACCATCAAGATATTATTTCTCAATTAAGCTTAATTAATTAACATGTTACGATCCACACGCGTGCCGTGGATAAATGAAAAAAAAGAAAAAAAAATATATTACTCTTCTCGTCTTGCCGATCCATCCAATATCAATCCAAAGCTACGAGAAAGTAAAGTAAATTCGACCACGTTTCACTTGTCCTTTACCCTCCTTTGCTCTCTATAAACGCACCGTATCGAATCGATATAAAACGAGGTTCGAGCGAGCGGAAGAAAAGTAATCGTAGCTCGGTGTAGCCGTGAAATCCGTGAAAACTTGGGCTCCCCACCCCCCCGCTTTTTCCTCCCAGAAAGGGAGGGAGAAGTACACGGTGGCGCGTTACGATTCGACGCCGAATTCCATTCATGCACAGACCTTTGTCGTGTCTGGTAGTAGGGGTGGAAACGGCGTGTCTGGGTGACCGAGGTAAGAAAATGGAGAGGAAAAAGTGGGGGAGGAGGGGAGGGGAGGAGAAGAGATCGTATACGCCGGGCGGAACACGGCAAAGCAATTTCTGTACAACCACGTTTTCTCGTTTCCGCGAAAGGAATCTTCGAATGGAGGAGGGGGAGGGTTGGAAGGAAGGGTGGAGGAACGGCGGAGAATTTACATG
>NW_006263535.1:364914-368343 GCF_000469605.1 Apis dorsata | reverse complement strand
GCGAGTTTTCGAGCGTGTGCTGGTGGCGCGTGTCTGTGAAAAAAAAAAAAAGAAAAGAAAAGAAAAAAGAAAACGGATGAACTCCTCCCCCCCGCGAATCGTTCGCTTCTTCGATTCTTCCCCCTTATTGGGAATTATTCCGTAAGCTCCGTACAGCTTATCCTACAGCGCTCTATGAAACCTGACGAGCTCGCGTACAACTCGGCCAGAGAGAGAGAGAGAGGGAGCGCTATCGATTTCGCTGTCGTTAATGATAATTAAGGCTTGGCGCGATGAGATTTCGCTAATGGAAGATAATATACCGGCCGGTAGTGTCGTGTTACTATTCGATTTTCCGCGTAAAAGGCAGCGCTCGTTTAAAACCAAAAATTTCCCTCCTTGCTTGTTATTCCCTTCCTTGTTATTACGTCGCAAGAAGACAAGCGGAAGCGCGACGAGCACGAATTATCGATAAGGGAGATACGATGATGGAGAGGAAGAGGATGTGAAAAAAAAGAAAAATTCCCCGATATAGGACGCGGAAAGGGGGAAAAGGGGGGAAGAGCGAATGGAGCGTTTCGTGGAACGTTGTACGGCGAATATGGCGAAAAGAAAAGAGTAAATGTTCCGTTCCGTTCGGTTTACCGATGGCGGAAAGAGGCGAGCTCATTATCGATTTCTCTGAAACGATGTCCTTCCTACGTTTGCACATTTATCGTTGAACGATTGGCGCCAACCGACTTTCCGCGTTCGGTTATCGGTTTTATTAATTGCCCACTAATCGAGAACTCCGAATGACCGTAATGTAATCGCGTCGTGTCGTCCGGCTATAATCGTTTGAAGAACCGCGCATCTGGCCGTTCAACAGCGGCCGCGCTTATCAATATTCTCCTATTAATGACTATACCGATATAAATTAACAGCAGCGCGACGGTAAGGTTAGCCGCGCGTGTTCCACTTCCGTATTTTCATCGATTCTTCTCCTCCTCCTCCTCCTCCGTGTTGTTTGCTCTTGCTTTTTCGAAAAGGATAATTATCCCGTATAATTATATTCGAGCGCGAAAGGGTGGAAACGGCGTTGAATTGAAAATGAGATCGATGCGATCTAATATAAGCGCGTGCTCGTAACAAAGTCGAACAATCGGGGTTGAAAAGGAATAATATGGAACGAAGGAGAGAGAGAGAGAGAGAGAGAGAGAGAGGAAAAAAGAGAAAAAAGAGGGGAAAAGGTGTATTCCAGTTTGTCCGCTTTTATTTATCCCGCGACCGATATCCATCCGTGAATCGATCAAACACTCGATGACGTACAGCAAGATAGAGAATATACCGTGGAACGACAAATATTCGTGCACACAAAAAAAAAAATATATATATATATATACATCTAACAAACTTCATCATTCTTTCGGTAACGTGATGGATTGAGAAAGATCTTTCATTATAGATTTTCAATCTATTTTTCAATACGGATAACGTTCATTCATCTTGCACGCTAAACGATCGCGGCGTACTTCGACCGAGGCCGATGCGCGTTTAGATAACGCGGTTTAACGAGTAATTTACCAACAACAAATCTCCGGAGAACGTTTATAGCTAATGATTAGTAATTATATTATATCGCGCAATATCGTATAAAACGAGAAGTTATGCGAGAAATTGTGATATATATAAAGTGGATATAATATCGTATAAAACGAGAACTTATAACATGGAGAGTGTCCAGTTTTAATAATGAGAATTGCTTGTCGAAAGTACCGGTCGAAAGAAAGAAAGGAAAAGAAAAAAAGAAATAAATTGAGAAATGAGAGACGAAGCGTAATTAGTTTCCCCCTTAATTTTTCTTCTTTTTTTCCTCCTTCAATTGGAAGAATCCTACGATTTATTAATTTATTACATACAGCTCGTATTTTATTTCTTACTATAAAAAAATTTTGTATTATTTACACGTATAACAAGTAACGCGAAAAGGAATATTCATCCGTTTACGCTTTCAAAAGCCGAGATATCTTCAAAAACTAATGAGTTTTCGACGGGAATGAAAGAGAAAAAACGCGCGTCATTTTCATATCACACGCAATCCAAAGAAAAACTAATTATACATTATCACGTCCCTTTCCGAAGATCGTACTTTGTGCACCGGATACTTGCATTCATTATCGTTAAAATTGCAACGCGTACGTGTCCCGATGGGGAAAAAAGTAGAGGAAGCTTCCCAACGAAAGAACGAAGGAAAGGTCTTCTCGGTAAAGGCAACGGACTCGTTATTTATCCGGCGAATTCTCGTCATCCGTCTGTCGCGAAGAGACGAGCAAAGAGAGATGGAAGCGGGGGTTACTCGGTGGAAAAAAGTATTTTAGCCCCGGTGACCCCCGGTGCACAATGGAAGAAGAATTTCCAAGCGGAGGAGAAATAAGGCGAGGAGGGAGAACGAGCTCGGTTGTTCCCTTCCTTCGTTCGTCGAGCCGCACGCACTCGGTTGTTTAAACGAGATTCAACGAGCGGCCTTATCTCCGTCGCCGGTCTATTGCGAGAGATCGCTGATTGCTCCCTTCGTTCCTTTAATTTACGATGAATCGCGCGTTGCACTCGTAATAAGGCTGGCCGCGCGATGCCTCGTGCTGAATGGCCGCGCTATAAGCCTACAGCCGAGTAATAACGAGCTAGTGTCATAATCTCGCTCCGCGCTGCTACCGTCACGCGAGTTACGATGGACCGTGCAACGATATCCACGATTACGCGAGGTTGGCCCCGCGTAAATAAGGAATCCCGTCGCGGCCAGTGAGTTATTATCATTTCTTAATTAACTTTACAACTTCCCATTAACTTGTTTGCGCCAAAGGCCGTCGCCGCGCGTTTATTATTCCTTCGTTCGTTCGTTGAAGAGAGAAAGAGGAGAAACACGCGTTGGAGATACGCGTCTTGGATCGCCGAGGAGGATCGACGAGGTGAGAGAGATCGAGAAGATGGGGGAGAGGCGAGAAGAGAGGTAATAGAGAAATTCCTGTATTCAAATGAGCGTAGCATGTCTTAAGGGGTTGGCGATTTCAGAAGAAAGGGGAGGCGAGGGGAGAGCGAAAAAGGGAAGAATAGGTTGGCGCCGATGATACGGGAGGTTTTTTTTCGCCCTGCCTTCCCTGACGGGAATAGAGATAGCGGGTGGAAAACAAGCGCGGAACAAGCGAGAGGAAGTCGTCGTACGACGAGTTTCGTTCGCCGTGTCCATTTACATAACGAGATTATTTCATTTTGCCCGCGAATGGAGCCGTAACCCCGTATGTAAATCCGCGAAAGGCGTGGTGCGATCGCAGGAGTGTTTGAATACAAGGATCTTTGATCGCGATTGTCCGACGCCCCCTCCCGACAAACAGGCACCGGTACAAAGCGCGCATCGTGATTGAAAAATTCAATGACCGGCATGAATCCTGTCCTGTGCATCGGTGCGCGGAAATA
>NW_006263535.1:361529-364654 GCF_000469605.1 Apis dorsata | reverse complement strand
AAAAAAAAAAAAAAAAAAAAAAGGAGACAATCGGTTTTTCCGTTTTAATCGGGACAAAAGGTCGGCTTACAAAACGTTTCTTTAATCGCGTTTCGCCGGTTAATTAAAGAATAAAAATAGTGACGGGTTACCTCCGCGTATTTCGTTCCGTTTGAAAAAATTGCATTGCACTCGGAGGGACACAGCGGACCGTGAGGACATCAAAGAGAGCGGGAAAAACCGAACGACGTTGCTCGGCTAATTTTCGACGGGCGAGCGAATTTGATCGCGGCCGCGGCGGATCATTAATTCATCGCGAGTCGAACAATGGGGGCCACCGGTCGGTTTATTCGGTCGAGTGCGATGTCAAAAGTTATTCGGATGTAGGCTAACTGGCCCGAGGGTCCCCGGCGAAGGGGGAACCTGTAATCGCCGTGTAAGCTCCCATTTTCATCCCCGTCCGTCCCCCGGATTTTCTGTGAAGAGGGTGGACGTCATCCTCTGAAAAGGATTTATATATCGCGATATACAAGGGGTTACGAACGAAGGAAGAGAAGGAGAGGCATGGTAACGTGGAATTCAAGTACCGCCCTTTTGTTCAACTCAACTAAATTATTAACGGTTCTAAGATCCACCACGTCCGTTGCTGGCTTCTTGGTTGCATATCCACCTACTCGAAGGGAGGAGATATAAATACGTAACGTAACGCGTCACTGTGAAAAATGCAGCCGAGATTATAAGCGAAATAGGATCCGGCTATAGAAGAACGGGATCTCGTCTCGGATACCAATTTTTCAATGCGCATCTACCATTTTAGAGACGTCTTTGCCTCGCGTCAATTTTACACGTATGGCTCGAGACGCCTCTTTCGCGAGCAAGCAAGGAAGGAAAGAAAGAAAGAATCGGTCGATCGGATTGTTCGTGCGGAAGATTCGAATTCAGACGATTGGTCTACAACTTGAGCCATCTAAGTCGATACGTTCTTTTCCTCCGCTATATATAAGGTTCAAGACTATTCTTCTCTTCTCTCTCTCTCTTTCTCTCTTTGCCGCCTCGACGAGAAAAACTTCGCCTTTCCATTCCACGAGTCGTGTACGCCGAAAGTGTTTAAATCGAATGAAACGAATGGATAAATCAAATTACACGGAGCTCCCCTTCGCGGCATATTTCGCAACAGGCATTTCACACAAGTATATCCGATACTCTCGATTCGACCTGCGGGCTTCGATGGCTGGCTCGTGCGCGTACACTTTCTTTTTTCGGCCCAACTTTACCCTCCCGGAGAGGGTAACCCGATATATCGACGATATTTTCGGTGGATCTAATATTAATTCCATCATAAATCAGAGCGGATGCCTCGGTGAAAGGGCTCGTTCGGATTTATTGGTCGGCAGGTAGTAGGACGATATGACGATATAACTCGATAAAGGTCTAAAGGCAGGAAGGGGGATAGATTCTCCTCCTTTCCTCCCTCTCCTCTCCTCGTTCTCCAACTCGTGCCTTCTTTGTTCGCTTTCCCTCGATTCCTCCTCGTCGCCGCATCCACCCTTTCGCCCCTTTCCAGCGTGGTTGCATCGCGGGGACGAGCGCAGCACAATGTGCACAACCAACGGCAGATGTGCGCGCTCCGCTCAATGCAATCGTGCTTTCCCTCCCTCTTAGTCTCTTCTTCTCCTCCTCCCTTCTCGACCCCCTTTTTCACTCCGCTTCGCCTCACCGATATCCCGACACCCCCTCTCTCTTTTTTTTTCGCGCTCGTTATGGAAATTCAACTTTTATCCCCCCCTTCTCTCTCTCTCTCTCTCTCTCTCCAATATTTTCAACGTACGTGCGCGCGTGCATGAATTAGCGGGCTCTCGATATCACTAGCTCGGACATAATAGGAACGAGGCGACGGCAATTTGGAATATGAACGGGAAACCGAATCGGCGGTATTCGCTTGATTACGCTCTTCTTACCGATCGTTTCTCTGATCACGGAACGATATATACGCATACCCGCTCTCATTAACCTCGTTCAATTTACCGAAATAGGGAGGGAAATGGAACTCGCTCGCGCAGTCACTTTCAATCCGTTGGGTTATATCGGGTAATATCTTAGAATTCCACCCTCGTAATCGCCCACTCGATGATTGTAACCAATTCATTCGCGGATACGAAACGGTTCGTTTCCACCGATATAAGTAATTGGTAAACAATTTTTTATTCGTTTTTCATCCCTCTCTTATATTGAACCTTCGTTTAAATATTTGTCTATCTCACTTGTGTATGAAAAGAAACTTTAACACTTAGTAGTATTCAAATTTTAAACACTCGCTCGTAACAGTTCGTAATATTCGCGATGTTTGTTTCGCCGAATATATTTTTTTTTTTTTTGGGAGAAAGGAGGAGAAGAAGAGATCGTTTGCCCGAACGACAAACGATCGACAAGGATTGACAAGCGGCGACAATCGCGGAGAACCCATAGCCCCGTAAGAACCGATCTTTTGTTTAGGGACGCGAAGGTGAAATAAATTGAAGGCAACAGAGGAGGGAGGAGTGCAGCGAAACGCGCCACTCCCGATATCAAATACGGGATCGTTGCACGTGTTCCCACTTGTCGTTTGTTCTTCCCTCGAACCCCCCCGACACTTCCCCCCTCCCCTCTTCAGAGACAGACGTACGAATTATTACCGGCAATACGAGCGTGCACGCCGCGAGAGTGGTCCGGAGTATAATGGACACGAGGATAGAGGATTCAAAGTGCACGGAGCGCTCGTTCCTCGAGTGTACCTCGTTGTATCGATGCCACCGATCCACCCCTGGGGTCGTTTCGCATGTTCAATTGGAAATACCGTCTGTCGCTCCGCTGCCGCAAATTAAGACGGAAGAATGTAAATGTGCGTGCGCTCGTCCATTTTTTCTCCCCTCCTCTCTCTTTTTTTCTTCTTTTTTTCATCCAATCGTTATGCACCCGTGCACTCGAAAAATCATAATGATCAGGATGACGGGACGACGAGCGTTCACCGACACGCGAAAATCGAAATATAATGAATCACTCTGGCCTGGATTCTCGATTCGAACGTGTCCGGATCCCACTTTTCATTGATTAAACTTCAACAACGCGGAAGCGGTGTTGAAATTTACCGAGTGACCAATCCAAGGTTC
>NW_006263535.1:357720-361258 GCF_000469605.1 Apis dorsata | reverse complement strand
TTTTTTTTTTTTTTTTTTTTTTTTTTTTTGTGAAGCGAAAATCACTCTTTCGACACTTGATCGAAAAAATCCCCCCCCTTGTTCGATCCATCTTCTATATAGAAGACTGTTCTCTCCGATTCGCGTTACGTCGCTACGTCGTTAAATTATATTGGAGGCGATAATCATTTGCCGTGGAACGACACGGTTCGCGCGTGCTCGTAGATATCGTGGCGTGGAGGATTCTCGCTTGTAAAGATGGTAGATTCCCCGTGTGAAAAGCAACGTTCGATGCTCGAATATCTCCGGTTCGTAGTCAATGGCTCGAAGTTGCATGGCGCTTTCGGTGAAAGGCGGCCAGACAGCGGAATAACTCTTTTTCGCAATTACGTGGCTACGTTTGCAGAAATGGCCGTCCGGCACGAAACTTATTCTCGCGTTCGTGTCGTCGCGTTTCACGTGTTCCGCTGCGTGCGCGCAGAAATTGAATCGGTGATGCGGAATAAGCCGTATTAAAGGTGATTTTCTTCGTTTCTTCGTTTTATTCGCCTCGGATACAAACAGGTTTCCTCGGTCGGAGGAGAGGATTGGAAGAAACTCGTAAGGATAATTATGCAAAAATAGAACGTTAATGGCGAGTAATTGTTTCTTCTCTCTCTCTCTTTCTCCGCGAAATTAGCCTGAGAATGAATTTCCAATATGTAAGGAAAAGGAGAATTCGATCATAGGCGAAATAAGAAAATAGGTGTAAATCGGATTTCGTCGATTGCGAAGTTGATTGGCTCGAAATGTCAGCGGTTAACGAAATTCTGATTCTCTAGCGAAAGTAGCTATTGGAAGAGTCGTGGCACGATCGTACTCGACGGAATTACGCTTGTCATGTCGAAATGCGATCGTATTGGATGGAAGGAACGATCCGCCTAGGCCCGATGCCTGTCGCTCACGGTCCTTTAAATATGCATCGATCCCAAAAATTGCTCTATTTCCCAACGTGTCATAACGGATCCTCTATATCTGACTGCTCCAAGGTATAAATATTCTACGTGTTTGTAAATTGAATCGCGAATACCCAGGTAATGTCGCGTTACTGTCTCTGCGTCTACATCTGCGCCTTTCCCGACCAACCATCTGCGTCTTCCCGTCGATACATTCTCGATTCGATTCCTATCCTACTTTATTAGACCGATTACGTTTCCGTCATTCTTCTTCTCTCTCGACTCGCAAAAATAAATCTCCTTCGTTTCGCGCGCTCAAACGAGCGAGCCCACTTTCTCTCCTTTTTTTCCCTCCTCCATTTTATCGTTTATGCGAAATTGACGCGATTAGTGGAATCGTCCATCGACCCCCTCGGTATCAGTTTGCTTTTCGAAGATATATTTTACCGAGCAAATTGCGCGTAATTATCGACAAGCGACGACGATTCTGCTACCCGAATCCTAACGAATTCTTTTTTACGCCCGCACGCATCGAGGTTGTTGTTTTTCACCTCGATTTTTTTATCTCGTGCTCATTGGACATCGATAAAAGGGAGCGCGTATGACGTGTGCGATCACCGATATATCGAGTCGGCGGTTTTTCGGCAATATCGTACCAAGCCTATTCCTCCTCCTCCTCCTCCTCCTCCTCATCCTCCTCTCTTCTTTCGCAAATGTCTCGTCGTCCTCCCCCTCGCGCGTTTATATATACGTGTTTTTTTTTTTTTACCCGGCCTTGGTGTTTGCCCAAACTGGATATCCACAGTACTTTTCCGCGCGTGGTCCTTTGTAACTCGCAATGACCGCTTTTTCGTCCTTTTGTGACGGTAGTTTTCCATTGCCCGTATTTGCTTTCATTGTTTCTGCCGGACGCAGCCGCAGCTCCCCCGCATTCTCATGCTTTTGATCTGACAGCATACGTGCTCCTCATGGGCGGCCGATAAAAAACAAAACGAGGAGGAGGGGAAGACTGGGCGGAAAACTAACTACACTCTCTCTCTTTTTCTCTTTCTCGACGACTTTTTTTTTTACGCGCCCATCGTACCTTCCAGGGGGGGGCACGATAATTCTCCGCGATATTTACGAAATTTTCAATGGATAAATTTCAGGTTACTGAGGGATTGGTATAATTCTTACGATTTAAAAAAAAAATGGAAATTAAGAAAGAGGAAGATTTTTTTTATTGAAACTATTAATCCTTATAAATAGCATTGCGGCGTAGAAATCGCACGGAACAACAGCCTGTTTACAGAAACGAAGAGAAAAAGGAGAAGCGAAGAAAGAAAAAAGAGAGAGAGAGAGAGAAAAATGTGTCGTCTAAGATGAATTAAATATTCAGGGACGGGGTGGAACGTAGTCGGGTGAAATCGAGGGAAAGCGAAGGTAGCCGGTCTGGTAGCCACAGTATCCCCCTCGAGCTCGTGGTACTCGTCCGTCGTCGGTGGCGCGACTGCACCCTCCGGCATCCCTTGGTGCACTTAACCGTGGAAGGGCTTGGAAGCACACAGGACACCATCCACTTATGTCGCGGTTTCCCCATTGGCATCATACTAAACTAAGTGAACGGGAGAACGAGTATCGTCATTAAGCAATTCCGTGTTGTAACCGCGTTGAAGGAGGAAAACGGACCCCGTGAATTCGACACGGAACAACGCATCGTCCCATCCGCAATGTAACAGCGGCGCCGCTCGTTAACCGCTAACCGTGCAATTACTTATCATCTCGAAAACGAGCCGTGTTCCCTCGAGAAAATGAGAAAATGGCACCGTTTCCTTCTCTTCTTCTTCTTTCTCTTCTTCTTCTTCTTTCTCTTCCTCCGTTTCCCGCCCTCGCTCTTGGAAAGACAACGCCAGGAGGGGGATTTCTCGGCCGTTGTGTCCACCGTGAGCCGGATTAAACTCCGCTTTCGCGCGATCGTTTCTTAAGAAATCTGACACTCGCCCGTAACGAGGACACATACATATACACACACAGTGGCCGTTCGTCACATCCAGTTACGGATACTGGAAACTACCGCTCGAGGGCCAATTACGTTTAATATCAACGGTCCACCGTTGACGATGGAAGGATTTTCGATCGAGAAACCGATTTCCAGGATGTATAATATCCTTTTCCGAGTACAACTCTCTCCATCCCGGAAAATCTATCCATCCCTGTCAAACTCTCTGTGGAACTAGCATACGCTCGCGTTACATTTTTCTCTTTTCTTCTTTCCTTTTCCACCTCGACGGCTTCGCTCAAAGCCGCGAAATAATTCCACCGTGTAATTACAGGAGCTGCCGATCTTACACGGCTCGGTGTTCGACTGCAACCCGATTTACTTAGAAGGGAAAGGGGGAGGGCGGAGTGGTAGCTTCGATGCCGGCGCGACACGCGAGGAAAGAGATTAATTAAAGGGGCGAAGAGATTAAATTCGAGGGGAAAAATCAGCGTGCGCTACGAAACTCTCTCTCTCTCTCTCTCTCTCTCTCCTTCGAAAGGCGGTTCTCACGCTTTGGCCGGTGTTTATGAGCCGACCCCTTGCCTCGCGCGAGCATTACATTTGAACAATGAGAACCGTTCTATTGAAATGCAACAATGGCGCA
>NW_006263535.1:352451-357500 GCF_000469605.1 Apis dorsata | reverse complement strand
AAACATGGTGCGGGATGAATATTCAAGAAGCGGCGGCCGCTCGAACGGCCGTTGCATCAACGAACGCAGCTTTTTCCTTCCTCGAAAACCGTTGACGATTTCATTTCTAATATTTCCCTTACCTCTTCCTCCCCTCCCCGTTCTCTCGTCTGATATCCGTGTTATCGCGTTTTTATCGATAGGATGAACCGATGTTAATTAAGAGATTCTCACGCCGTGACGATCTTCTTGCAAACTTTTCAACTTAATCTCTCTCTGTCTCTCTTCGAACGTTGTCGAGTTTGCGCAAAGTTGGACGAGCAAGTTGAACGATCCGCGGTGAAACGGACAAACTCTACGACGATGATCGATGGTCAAAACGATCCGGCGTGACTCGGAACTATTCCTCTCTAAAAGGAGCTTTTAATCATCTCGCGATCGCCTGCAATTTAACCGATCGTGTGTGCCGTCGGAAGTCGTTGAACTTGAGCGATAAGAACGTTGGAGCGAAAGATGTAAAATACTGGAGGATCGATCGGGGATCGAACCTCGACTCGCTCGGTGTATAATCAGCCGTCATTTTTCAAACAGTTTTTCCCCTCTCCTCCCCTCACTCGGCCAATTATCGTAACGATCAGTTCTCGCAACGAGTTATTACATCAGTCTCGAAATACCTGACGGCGTTTCGATAGCGGCAAAAGGGTTTCTTGCCGCGAAATTAGCGTACCTTGATTCCGTTCTACGTCGCGTTCGTTAAGCAATTTCTCGTAACGATCGAGATGCGAGACGCGCTTAGTCGACGATTTACGCATTTCCGCGGCGAATCGACGCGAGGGGATGAAAAGGAGGGATGAGCGGAGAATCGGCCGAGTTTACGTTCAGGCCAATGGCTGAAATTATTGCCGCGACACATGTAAGAATTCGGCTCAATTGTTGTCGCGATATTGAAATTTCGTCGGGCGAATTATGAAATTTTTCGCATTCCTCGCGAGCGCGATCGAGGCCTCGTTACAACGATGTAGTAACGAGCGCGATGGCGGATCGATGGTAACAGGATGGTTAAATGAAAATTCATATTGATCCTTTGGACATTTTTCCTTCCTTCGTCCTCCCGCCTCCTCTCACCCCCCAAGCGAGAAGCGCTCGTTTCGTGATTAAAATGGGGAAGGAGGAGGCGGTTGTCGTCGCGATGCGCCATTTTAATTACGCGTAATTAGTTGCGCCTCGATTGGAAATTACGATAAAGCTCTCGCGAGCCGGTAATTAATATCTCAAATTAATCAAAAGATCGACACTGGGTTACGATAATTAAACGCACAATAACGTTTTGCTTTGCGATCAAACGCTCGAATGGTAAACATTGTCACGAGCAGCCGCCCGCGCTGCGTAATAAATATTAATTCGAACGAATGCGTTACCGATCGTCGCCATTTTCTTTGAACGCGTACACGGAATAACGAGAGCGAATGGTATCCGCCTTCTTTCCATCCAATTTATAATCTTCTTTGAAGAGGAGGGAATATCGCAGAACGGAAGGCTTAACAGCGTTTACCGATATAATCGTTGGACGCGATTGGCTGTGACCGAGGAGGTTAGCACGTACGAGGGGGACGTTCGTTTGAATTATTGCCAATATTTCCTGGGATACGTAATGCACGATAGAGCCTACGGGCAACGTTAATCCTGACTGACAATTTTCGTTCTCCCTCTGCACGCTCGCTCGCTGTGCACCACGTGTTTCCGTCTTCCCTCGAACGAGTCGAAATTTTCCGCATCACATCGATTTATAACGCCGTCCATCCATCGCCAACCTGAGTTAATAGATAATAAATCGATATCAACGTAACACCGTAATACGATAAGATGTTACGAAAAAAAGATAGAATTCGTTTCTTTCGGGCTCTTTGATAATTCGATGCTTGCCTTCGTTCGTTAGTTCGTTAGTTTTGTTACCTTCCCCCCAGCGACGATTCAAGCTCGTGGCATCACCACTGCTGGCAAAGTTTCGGAGTATAATCGACTCGTTACAACCTCTCCTTCCCTCTCCTTCCTTCCTCGGCGACGCGGATAAACGGCGAAGACGATTTCACGGATAAAGGGAACCGTCTCGAAGCGGTCGGGTATAATTTACAATTTAATTAGCCCGGGGGGCATAAGAGAAATATTTTCACCGACGAATGAAGATATTCACTCGGCACGGCTCTCGTCTGAATGAGCCGGTTGTGCGCGCGACTAACGAATGCCTCGTAACTCGTTAGACATTCGTCCGGCGTCGTGACAGCCGCACGTTTCGTCTGTCGACGAAGCAACAATCCGTTCGTTAAGCTTTTTCCCGGTATTGCGGCAATCGAGTTGAGTCAGGACATTCGATATACAGCCGGCCGTACAGTCGTACGACTCGAGCGAGCGCACAGATAAACCAATGGAAGCGTCTTCGAGATTGCTCGCTGCTTCCAAGAAAGGGCAGCCGGCTCATCCTCTCCCTCCTCCATTCAATAAACGATTCCTACGCGGGCCCATAAAAGTCGTATTCGTCCACCATTTCCGCGAATTTCGCTTCCAAGTCCGCGTCCGCTCCCAACCATCACGCTGGAATAACCGATGCCGGATTAGAATTCGATCAGAAGGATGAGTTTGTTCGATTCAAACGAGTTGTTTGCATCCTGGCTATTTGGAATCTCAAATTGGAAACGAGTTCTTGTCTATAATGCTTGGAAGTGAAATCCAAGTTTTTCTAACTTCTCCCCTCTCTCCATTTGGAAATTTGCTTTTAACCTTTTGTAATTGAATTGATTTAGAATTTATCTTGGAAGATAAATCGATTTTAAGAAACCCGAAGAAGCGTTGGTAATTTAGCCACGTGTTTTCAGCTAAATTTTAGGGGTCGAATTTTAATAAAGCTCGACACCGATGTGTATCCTCGCTCTTTTCGATCTCTCCTCTCCTTCCTTCCCTCCGGCTGGCCTTTCGATTCGTCCCACCCTTTGATCCCATTGTACCGTTTCTTTTCCACTACTTGGTTAAACCGATTACCCGGTACACTCGTTCTCCTTGCCATTTAAGCGCCATCGAGAAACTCAGTTTCCTTCCTGGGTCGGTCATTCGCTCGCCTTCCCCAACCTAGAAAATACGTAACCTCGTTGCACCTCGAGCGTCATTAACGTGTCTAGACATCGTATTGTGATTTAACGCGATTTCGCTATTCATAAAAGAGAGCCAGGACAGGATGAATGGAAGGAGATGCATCGTGCACGCGACTCAATTTCCGCCCCCTCGCACCCTTCCAAGTTCGATTCACCGCCTCTTTCACTTTTTCCTCTTCGTTCCGTCCACCCTTGATTGCTTCTTCTCCGAGAAACGGGCAGGCGAAAGGATCTCTCTCTCTCTTTTTCTCTCTCGAGGTAGTCGTCGATCTAAGTAATTAGGAAGAAAACAATTGGCGAAACTCGTTGGACTAATCTCGGATTCCTCGCCTCCACGGATGGGAAAAAAAAGTATTCCGAACGGATCATCGTTTTCGATCTTCGTTGCTTTCGGGCCGACTTGGGAATCGCATTATTCGCACGATGGTTTGGACCGGCCACGAAATAATATAATTTAATCGAGAAAATGGGATCGGCGACGCGAGCGTTGCAAACTTGTTTATATATATTCGACAAACGTTCGAATATATATATATATGTATACGTATATGTGACTTCGTTCGCGTGTACGTGCGTGTTTATAATCGAACGAGACGCCGTATAATAATTATACGGCAGGCGACGAGGGAACGTTGACGGTGGGAAGCGTTATTTCGGAACTCGCAGCCTCCCGTTTTCTCTCTTCCTGCTTCTCTTTCGCCTCCTCTCGCCTTCGCCTTCTCCCCGGCTCGCTTCGCCTGTCTACGGTTAACTGGGAGACTGACGCACCAGGTAATTAGTAGGTGCACTTCTCGGAAGAAAGCAGACGTGTAACGCGAAACTTGGGAACAACGAGCCACTCTCCGCATGCCGTAGATAGCAGGGAGGGGTTTAAAAAGCGGGCTGATTCGGAGACACGAGTGACGTGACGAAACAACGAACGATTCGAGTAATCGGTTTTAAATAATCGGTTGACGCGTGTCCGTACGCGTAACCGCGTAATTGATACCTCGTCGGGCTGATTAAGCGGTGGATAAAACGCGCATAACGGTCGATGCGTTAATCGAACGATGAAAAGTGACGAACGAACGAACGAACGAACGAACGAACGGTGGAGATTGGAAAGAGACGCGGCGTTGGAAGTATCGTTGTATGTAATCTACGATCGAATGATAATCGTTTATCGAGCACGAAGTCTGTCCTACTCCCGCGGTGGGTAAATTAGCCGGCAATATGCTCGGTGTTGGCGACGCAAAATTAATCCGACCGCGTACAAACAATGAGCGCAATATTAAACGCAAAATCGTGGAGCGATGCGATTGAATTGCTCGCATGCGCGTCGCTAATACCCAGCCGGCGCATCGTGAATTTCAATTTCTCCCGCTGCTCTTAACTGCTCTCCCCGCCCTTTTTCCCGCCCAGCCAGGTTGCACGGGATGCTTGGAAACGCAAACTTTGTCCCCCTTTCTTCGAGTTTGGTATTCGATCGACGGATTATCAACGATATCGCGAATTTACATTGAAAGGCGTGCATCGATGACATCGTATCTTATAAATATGCGGGCGTGCGAAGATGAAGAAGGATCGGGTCGATATATCGCATTTGCACATAATCGCCAAGAAACGCTGTATTTTCACTTTCTATTCTTCTTCTTCTTCTTCTTCTTCCTTTCGAGAGTTTTAATGTTATTATTATTAGACCGAGGCCAATACCAAGGGTGTATTACCCTCGTCCATCTTGTCCGATGCTGTTGAACCCTTTGGCGGAGGCGATTTTAAACGCGCTGGCTTTTAATGCGCTGGCGCATTACTCACCGCGATGTAAAGTAGGCGAACACGTGTACGAGTCGGCCTCGTATCCTCTACCTGCTCGCTCGCCGGGACACGCGGATGGAGTACCTGTGGGCAGCATCGGGTGTATATCGCATATATCACGCGTTTAAGTACC
>NW_006263535.1:349046-352191 GCF_000469605.1 Apis dorsata | reverse complement strand
AGCCGAGGCCCTTTCAACCTCGCGGCCCGGCCGAACGAGGACAACAAAGAACGCTTCCGAGGGGGGAGAGACGGGATTCGATCCCTCGCGGAGGCCGTGACCGATGAAATATGCAACGTTGCCTCTCGTGCATTTCTGTCAAAATGTTTCTCCGGATCCGTGATGATTCGTGGATGCTGCGCGTTCCACGGGGATGGAATATTTTTCCTCTCGCGAAATTTTCGACCCTCCTCTCGTAGAACGGAGAATATTTTCCGCATTTCGAAGATGCGGAAATCCGAAAATTAATATTTTCTATTGAAATTCAGTATCGTAACGTAATACGGGATAGAAATAATCAATTTGGAATGGGGCATTATCCACGGTTACGGGTTTCTATTTAACGTTGAATAACCGGGGACACAATGGCGGGGTGATAAACATCGCGTAATGGCGTCACACGTTCATCGCGCCGAGGAAATGGCAACGCTTCGTTTTAAAGAAATTCTCCGCGGTTCGCGCGGTGGTATCCCCGACGGCGCTGGCGATACACAGCCTCCCGGAAATTAAAACCCATACGTATCTCCTTGAATTTTTTACGGCCAAGCAATTCCTATCCTATCCCATAGCGGAGGGCCGTGCTCGCGTAAATAAACGGACGCTCGTTTCGGCCGGAAAGAAACACGCATACGTAACGTTGGCGATGCCGTCTAGATTTCTATCGAATATCTAATCTGTTTCGCTTCCGAGAAGAAACTTTCTATCGAAATATCGAGAAGGATCGGAAGAGGAAACCACGCGTTGACGAACTTGGAACGAAATGGAAAATCGAAAAGGAAAATTGCTTCACGCGTTCGAAGAATTCTCGAAACGCTGCTATTCCATTCAATACAAATAATGTAATACATCTCGCGATTCGCTTCTCGATTCAAAATTCTCTCTCTCTCTCTCTCTCTTTCCCTTTCTCGATTGGACGATAACGAAAAGCGTCGAGGTTGAACGAGAACGAACCGCGAAGGAACCGCGACAGGGGTTCGCTTACGAGGAGGAAAAAAAAAGAAGAGAAAGAAAGAAGAAAAGAGAGAGAGAAAGGCAGGAATAAATGAATCGGTGGCACCCCGTTATGGGTCTGGCTAAACCGCGGGATAGCCGAGCGCGGGAAGGATGTGAGAAAAAGACGAAGGGCGAGGCGAAGAGGGGAGGGGGAGGAGGAAAAGAGAGGGCAGAAACGGGCGAATAAAAGGGAGCAGCAGCGCAGGGAGCAGATGGCTGGTGCGGCCATTAGCTAATGGATCCCCTAACACGAGCACACCGGCGAGTCATCCGCTAGGAAGCTGCAAACCGGTAGGTGGACGTCTATCGGTGACGGTGGCGCGCACCCCATTTCACGACCAAATCGTGCGCCGGCAATCGCGCTAAATCACAAACGGGCCGCGCTTTTCCGCCCGCGCCGCATCCTGCTCTTATTTCTCGCTTCGATCGACCGCGTATACACCGCCGCCCATAAGTATCCCGGACACGTTACCCGGAGAATTCGATATCTTCCACCAGGATTCCTCTTCTTCGAATTTTTACGCTTTCTCGAATCGAGAGGATTTTCTCGTGGTAGAGAATTATATTTCTATGTAATTCGATAATTCAAAGAGAGCAAAAGTTAGTGTTTTGGAAACGTTGAAACGAAAAGTAAAGTTTGTTTCTTCGTAAAAGAACGTTAACATCCGAGCGATCGGAAGTCAAGAAGGGAGACGAAAATTACGAGCAGATGCGGCTCGATTAACGATTTCCAATCGCTTCTTAACGCGTTATGCGGCACACTTGAGCTCCCACGGCGACACTCCCCCCCATTTTTCCGATTCCGCTCGCGGAGAAGGTGATCGCGATGCGGATCACGCGTCGATCGAGTGAAACGAGGCATCGTTCATCCGTGGCCGACGGATACGGAATCGAAACGACGCGCGCGCGCGCGCGTAATTGCCGTTGTTACTGAAAATTAATCGAACGCCGGTCTGGGTTTTGTCATCGGCTTTTTCCCCCCCCCCGTAATGGATAGACGAGTTTGCAAACGAGTTTTAATTCAACGAGTACGTGTTCTCGTGACGAGAACCTGCTGATTTTTTGGCGGGCTTCCCCTCTTTCTCTCCGTCTACGAATTGGATGAACCGTTGCCTCTCGGGACTCGGCAAAGAAAGGATTATATATCGAGGTCGAGGCGATGCACACCTCGACCCATAAACCGTTGGATTTAACTTTGGCGAGTGGAAGGAAGCGGCGGAACCGTGATAAAAAAAGTTTGTGCAAACGTATCCCTCGATCTTCTCTCCCATCCGAAACTCCTTCGCCGCGCTACTCTTAAGCCCGTAAAAAACGTCGGTGGGAATTATCCCGCGTTTTCTTTTCGAAACGCGACCGAATTGGTTGAATGGAAGAAACGCATCAAATACTCCAACGCGAGTTCCTTAATTTGGAAATATATTACGAGAGAGGGATTTATCAAAACCGGAGAGAACTGTCTACCCTCCCCCTCCCCTTTCTCTCCCTCTCTCTCTTTTCTTGTCATTTCACTCGCGTTGAATTTACCCCGACGATTTACGCCGACATTTTACGGTACAGGCAGCCATTAAATGGTATTAATTACAACCAAAATCCACCGGAATCTCTCCGGATTAATTTTCTCGTTACAAGAACCGGGGAGGGGGAGGGGAGGGAGAATAAAAAGAGAACCACTTCGCGGCAGTGAAATTATTAATTCAGCGAGAATTACGACGTCGAACGTTTTAACAGGCAACGGAGGGCGGGGGGTGTAGTTGGGAGAAGGGGCCCCGATACAAATTGTCGGACATTTTAAAATCTTCTTTTTTTCTCATTTTCCTCTTTTTCCTTTCTCCTTCGCGGCAGACGCGCGTATGCGCGCGTTCCTCTGGACGCTGGAAAACGCGAGAGCTGGAGGTGGGAGGAGGAAAAGGGAGGAGAGGGGGGAAAAAAAGGAAAAAAAGGAAGGGACAGAGAGGGGGAGCGAGTCGATTTCGGCGGACGACACGGCGGCCCACCCCCAATTACCTAAAATACACCGGCGACGCAACGTTCTCCGATATCTATAATTAACACGGTGATCGCACGGTGCGCTCAGCGACGCGTGAATTCGGTATCACTTTCCAATTTACGCCTG
>NW_006263535.1:345058-348866 GCF_000469605.1 Apis dorsata | reverse complement strand
CCCCGACGAAGAACGAAGCCGGTCGTTACCGGCGATGATACGCTCGTGTCACGGCTCGCCGCGCGCTCGCTAATTGAACATTCCGAATTAAAATCCGCGACAGTCGGCCCGATTCTCGTTATTATTAACCAAGGGTGGCGCGCGAGATCGCTTTCTCCCTCCGTTCCGTCCAACGTATATACAACAGAGGGATGTCCCGGGCTGGAAATCGAACCCAACCCCGCCGCGGATCGATTCCGAATCGAACATCCGATTTTTCCATATCCGATTTTCATCGAAAGGATTACTAAGGAATAATAAGAATCTCTTCGAATTTTTGATTTTCATTGTTCCATTTAGTCCATCGTTGGTGAGGATCCCCTAGTTTTCCACCCGTAAGAAAAAGGAAGGAATCGTAAACATTTTCGAATCGATCAAACGGATGAGATTATTCTCAACTCGAGACACTATATGTGTACACGTACATCTGTATCTCTCTGTTTTGCTCGTTGCGTTTCTCGTGCATCGAAACTGTCGTCTCCCCCCTCCGCGTCGCCTCACGGTCGCATCGGTTAATTTTCGTTAATAACAGCTATCCCGTGACCTTCCACGCTAATTATTTCGCGGCTCGCTTTGTAATCGCAATTATACCCGGCACGCTTGATTAGACGTTCATCGGGTATTCCTTGTTACCCGGTGCAGTTTCGCCGTGTTAAACGTATCTCGAGTAATTACGTTTCAGCTTTTCAACCGGTTCCCTCTCTCCACCCTACCGATACCTACTTAGCGACGAAATGATACTTTACGAGGCCTAAAGTTTTCCAACTTTCGGTATCGAAAGTTTTCCTTTTCAAGGGAAGGGATTCGTAAGCGAAACTTTCCACTCGGTGGAATTGAATTTTTCTTTTTTTTTTTTTTTCCCTCCTTTTTTGCGTGTACAATGCGACGAGAGCGGGGGAAAAGGCGATTTCGAGACTTTGGCAATTAAAATTCCATCCAATAGCGTTTATTAATTAATGTTGCAACGCGGGCAGCAATATGACGACAGCGTAGCTTTTTAATCCCTTCTTGTCGCTTTCGATCTTTCGAATTTAAAACCGCTTTAAGCCGGAGATCGCCCTACGTAACTTCTCTAGAAATTTCATTCTACCTCGCGATATTAATCGCGTTACGAAACATGCCGCTCAACCAGTTCAGCTTCTGCAACTTTGATTCTTGACTTGAAAAATCTCTGAAAATCGTGTCCAATTAATTTCTAACGATTAATTTCCCGATTTCATATAGTTTCGAGAAAGTGGAAAAATTGCTCGATCAATTTTCCAATTATACGTACGCTACCTTCAATCTTGCAAAAGCGTTTCACTTAATCGCTCTTAATAATACATCAAACGTTGCGTGGAATCCGCAATTTTTGAATAGTACTTATTAAAAAGCGACGAGATATCCAATTTTTAAAATTAAGAGACGGAAGCACGACTCGTGGCTCGTACGAAACGAATGGTCGAGAGAAACGGACGTCGTGTAGAGTCGTCTTAACCTTTCCAAACAGTCGAAGCGCAGACGGCGTTGTATTCGATTCCTCCGTGACGGTTTTCATCTCCGGGAATTCGAATTTCATCCTCTTGCCGCGGTTATCACAGGAGAAAGAGACGCGCGTAAACTCGTTGAAAAGTTTTCCCCTTCTTTTCTTTCTTTCTTTCCTTCCTCCTTTTTTCTTTTCCTACGAAATTTCAATTTTATCTTCGGGCTGGTTCTTCCTTCCCCTTCCTTCCCTTCGTTGAGACGAATACGGCTGGAAGTGGAGAGAGGTTGCACGTAGAGCACGTAATAATATGTTTTTCCAGGGAACGTGACGTGTACGAGAGATTGGTTAATTAGAAGGGGGGCTAATTATGGGTTTTAGTAGCGCTTTTGACGACGTAATACGTGAAACGGGAGAATGCGGCGCGGAGGAAACTTGGCCGAAGGAAGAACGATGGTAGAAAGGAAGAGAGGTAGAGGAGAATTATCGTCTCCTCTGATCGGCCATTGCGTTGATCTTAAGACCGATTCATTTACACGGCCGTTCCGCTAATAGAAGGAGGAATTGGCTGGGGAGGGGGGGGATATCGGAATTTGTCGGACAAAGGACGAGATTTGCTTTTAAAGTTTCAAGGTACCGTACTGCATTGACGTAACGACCCTTGAATAACTTGGCGGACAATTCGGCGCGCCATCGGCTCCTTCCACGCCATTGTTTGCATTCATCCAAGGTATGCACGCTCCTTGCTTCCAACCCCTTTGAGAACTATTGTGCCGAACGTTCTACGCAAACACACTGTGATCTCAACGTACCTGCCTAATCCAACTCGATAACCAATGCTTATATATATATGTATGTATATATATATGTGTGTGTGTATAGGACAAATGGGCCGAGGGCGAATTGCGAATTTCGACGTTATCGAGACGAATCTTATTTCTACTTTTTCTTCCTTTTTCCTCTTCGAATCCTTCACTCGCGTCGATTCACGATTCCTTGTATTATATACGACATTAGTATTATAGAACGTGGTATTATTATATACGCGGAATAAACATCTTCGCTTCTGTGGACGACAGAATACGGAATAAAAAGTAACGAGATAGAAAGTGGAAGCTTTGAAATTAACGAAAGAAATATAATAATCAAAGGATCGTATTACATATCGTAACGCGTAATCAACACGAGATTTCTTTCTTGGGGACACGTTCGCTTCTTTGTACTCCCTGCAATTTTCCATTAATCTCTTTCGACTTATCTCCCTCCCCTCTTACTTTACTTACGAATTAAAATTCAATTTCCGCGTGTCTCGAATTCACAAAAGGACAAAGCCGGGAGAGCAATTATTCAGGGAAATAGGAGAAGGAAATGGCTGGCATCAACGTTAACAATAAGGCAGAGATCGTCGCGGAGATCGTCCCGTCTGCGGACACATTTTCCAATAAGAAAGCAAAGACACGCATGAAGGGAGGGTCAAAGGCTTTTAAAGGTCGATCCCTTACTCGACCACCACCGCCGCGTTTCAGACATTCTCATCCCCCTTGGCTTGGTTTGTTTAGCCCCCCCCCGCCCGTGATTGCTCAGGTTTCCATTGGGGCAAGAAGTCGCGGTCGCTCCACCTCGAACCCAGCCCGCGTATATACACACGCGTATTCTTCTTCAGCCTCGTATTCAGCCACGAATGGTAAATAAGAATGGAAGCGTCCTTCTTGCTCGGTATAACGTTCGTTTTAACGGACGGATCCGGAGAATGGCGGTCGACTCCGGTGAAAGAGAGAAAGGAGGAGGGAGTTGACGCGGAGGAGACGAAGGAAGGAAACGGAAGAGGCGGAAAATGAGAGGATGGGGTCAGAGGGAGAAGGAATAATGGGGAAGAAAGGGGAGAGGAGAGAGAGAGAGAGAGGGTGTCCAAGACAGCGGGACATTGTTCAAATTGCGGAGAGTAGAGACATCGATCACCGGTGGTGCCGCCGCAGCTGAGCCCCCGGGGACAGACACAACCGACCTAACCTCCCTCTTCAACCTTCTCCCTATACCTCCGCGTTGCTCTGTCGTCCGTCGACGCGTACTCCTCGTGCTCGAAATCGTAGGTGATCCATCCGAGAGGACCACCCTCTTTGCGTATCCGAAACTGCCGAATTTTTCAAGCGAATGGAAAACGCTGTTATTGCGTCTCCTTTTTTCACATCTCGTACAATTTCGTTGATGCGTAGTCGTGGTATGGAAGAAGAATAAACGTTGCGTTCGTCGGATCGAAAAGAGTCGGATAAATAGATGAAAATAGGATGGCTGTTCAAGATTCGAAAG
>NW_006263535.1:341187-344848 GCF_000469605.1 Apis dorsata | reverse complement strand
TTTTTTTTTTTTTTTTTTTTTTATCTGGAAAAGTTGGAGCGGAAGAAGCGTTGAAGAACGAGGAGGAGGGGCAGGAAATAAGCCGGGTTTCCACGAAGTTGGAACTGCGAACGCGACGTCGATACGTCGAGTGCACGTGAAAGTAAGTCGATAGCCGGGCGGAAAGATCGAGTGGGAAATGGAACTCGAGCAAGATTTACGAGGAAGTCGGGGAATCGTGGATCGGGACGGACCCGTGCTCGACTCGGGCACACGGTCGTTAAACTTGCTCTCTCGATCGGTTCGCGCGGGTGATGCATAGCGGTTGGACAGGCTGAAATTATTTTCCGTCCGCCGCGAGGATAATTATATTCCGACCACGAGGATCTCTCACGGCCCCGCTCGAGCGAGGATAACGTTGATCGAAATAAATCGATCCTGCGAAGGGAATCGAATCGTACGAATTGGTGCAGAAACGGATTCGCGTTTAACTCGAACTCGAACGTTCGCGAATGGCTTCGTCTCGGATATTCGTCAATGTATGGGATCCAATGTAGATAACTCGAAGGTACAATTATCGCAAAGTTTTTATCCAAAGTTTCGTTAGAAAAATTGCCTGAAGAAGATGAAAAGAAATTCCATCCGATCTGAATATCTGAACGACAAATCCGTTCTTCTCCGTTAGATAGCTCTAGGTCAAATCCCGCCAACGTTGAAATTTTGATACGTTGGACGGTGGATAAATTCTTGGATACCGTCCAACGTGCTCTCTCGCGTTCTCCCCGGTCATTCTATATTCTCCAATTTATCCCGCGTCCACTCCGCTATTTATTTCTCTCGCCGGGCGTGGATTCGTCCATTCGTTTTCACAATTTTTCCGCGCTTTCTTTTCACGGAGAAGCAGCCAGTCTCCGGAGAAAGCCCGTCAAATCTTGGATAGATCGAAATTATCTGGAAAAACCGAACAACGGAATACCAGCGAAAATGACGAGCACCGAATTCCTCGAATAATTCCTTCGGGAATAAGAGAGAAGAAGAACGAGAGACTCGCGAAATCTTTGGATCGAAACATCGTTGCATCGTACGTTTCGTCGACCGCTTCCAGGGAGCAAATGGTACTCGTGGCGCGCGTCGTTCCATTCCGTTTGAACAAAAATACTCTCGCGGCGACGATTTTCGCGGCGAGACTCGACAAACACGGGGAATTTCTTCCGGATGAATAGCGAGATGCTCGCGCGAGTTATGCCCTTGTCCACGATATTAATGGACGCCGTTACGAAGAAGAAGCGATTCGCCTCCGCCGAACGAGGTGGACGAGAGTCTGGTAGAGTCTCCTCGCGCGTAATATTAGTTCTCAAACCGCGGAGAATACTTTAGCTAGAATAGAGAATCGGTTGTTTCAACGCCGAGCAGTTCGACATTCGCCTCTCCTCCTCCTCCTCCTCCTCGTCCTCCTCGCGTTGGAGAGCGCTCGAGCAATGTACACCGTACAACCTACTCGAGGCCGAGTGCTTCTCGTCAGTTTCTCACTTTCCCGGCCGGCATAGCATATTTGGTAAGACGATACCCTCCCTCTTCCGGATTATACGATACTTCCTTAAATAATACTCTCTTAAAGGAGTATTTCGTTGTTTAACTTGTCACCCGCCTCGTAGGGTTAACTCGAGGGTGTGCTCTTTTTTTTTGGAGGGTTAACCCTTGTGGTGCTCTTTTTAAGGGAACGTGTTTGTCCACAGTGTGGACAGTTCGTCAGGGAGATTATAGGCAGAATATTTAATCGATGTTCTCTTCGTATCGGAGAGATTGTATCGAGATGAAAGTGAAATGGAACGATGACTTCGTTATTACCACTTTGCTGGCGCACGTTCAAAGAATTTTCGCTCGTAGTCGACACTTTGATCCGTCCACGATATGGCTTTATACCTTTGTCACTGTTCTCGTAGCCAATAATAATGTAATGGTGGAATAAAGCGTTGGATACGTCTTTGCCATCTTTCGACGAATATTAAATTTCGAATATCCATACTTTTCCACTTACCATATTCCAAACCTATGAAACGTATCTATCGTGTAATTTCGATCTCAACGATATTATTCGAAAGTAACCCTTTATATACATTTTTTTTCTTCCAAAGAATTTCAAAGAATCTCAACGATGTAATCAATCCTCGTTACGCGGCGCGCGAGGAAAATCACGCACATCCCCTCCTGAATCAGTTTTCCTCGAGCGAGTTATGCATACGAGAGAAGGCTCTCTCCTCTGTTTTCTCCTTTAACCGAAAGATAAAGGGGGAAGAGAAAAGAAATTACACAGCAACGTTCGGGGATTTTGTTTTACTTTAACGCGTTACGAATCGATGACCGCCCCTGTTAACTTTAATTAAACCGCTCGCGGCAAATATGCTAATAGCGCCACGTTGGCGGACATCCCGCTCCTCAAGACGTCTAATTTAATATTTGTAATACGTTTGCACGCTCTATTTGTCTCGCGACGCATGAATTCGCGAACATGCGTAATGCTTGGATACACGGAAAGAGAGAAAGAGAGAGAGAGAGAGAGAGAGAGACTCGTTAGACGAGTCAGCGTACACATTCGTTGGCTTCGTACACGGTCGGTGTACATCTCGGTCGATACGCACGGATCGTTAGCGATTGTTCTTACTGCGAGATGGTGCGCGAGATATCCTCTTAGTACGACGTATCTCGTGAGCACGAAATCGCTCATTGTTTACATCTTACGTTAACGGTGCATAGTTCGCCTGAGAGGTATGCTTTCAGAGCTATCCTCGCTTCTTTATACCGTTATGCAACATAATTACCGTATACGTTATACGTTGACGGAAAAGGAAGCATTATATCGTGGCAGCTTTTCTATCCGGGAGCATTGAAATTGAGAGCGTCTCGAAATTGGGGAAAAGTATCGCTTTATTGAAAAAAAATTTTCTGAGACATTTCGAAATAAGAAGAAACTCTTCGATTTTAATTTATTATTCTCCTTCAAAAAACAAGAGAGAGAGAGAGAGAGAGAGAAAATTGTAATTAATAATACTCGTCGAAGCGTTAAAGACGTTGAACGATGCCATCCAAACCCCCCTTGGTTAAAAATGACAGGTAGGGGGGGAGGAGCGGTGTTCGAAGCAGGGAACCGAATTAAAGTCAATGTCACGGTCTGTTACAGCTAAATGATCCGATATAAGTCCAAGTTCGAAGTTGCCCGCTGCTGGCGCCAATGTAAACGCACCCTCGCCCCTCGCCCGCTGTTTCATTCCCCCTTCGACGAAACTTTGGTCCCGGCATAATTCCGTGGCGGCGAGGCTCGGTGTCCTCGCAAAAGTACCCACCACCGCCACTACTACTAATTAATCCTTTTAACAGCGCTTAAATTTAATTAATCCGAAAGTTATGCGGTCGATCCCGACTCCTTCCAGCTCTTCGTACGCTGACCTCCCCCTCCGCTTTTTGCTCCTTGCTGCTCGATTTCAGATGGGTGGTCGCGCGCGCAGGGAAAATCGTACGCTTCGAAAATCCGATTTTCTCCTTTCCCTCCTTCTCCGTTTCTTTCCTCTTCTTCGATTCTCTTCTTCGATCCCCGCGCCTTCGACGCGCACGCGTTATCGTAGACCGGGCAAGCCTGTCTTTTTACGAGGATTCCTAATTCCACGGCTGACGTTTGCAAAATTGC
>NW_006263535.1:335352-341155 GCF_000469605.1 Apis dorsata | reverse complement strand
GGAAGAAGCCAGGAAGATCTCAAAAAAGAATCGCTCTCCCCTCCCTCCCCCCCATGAAACAATTACGAAGTAATAAGCGGGAAATTCCTTCTTCTAACTCTTACTTTCCCTCCCTTTCTCTTTCCTTTTATATAACCACGAGGATTCCAAGGATTCTTGGTTAGGTAATCCGATTATCCGGCAAAATGAAGAAATTGAAAGGAGAGTGCAAAGTAAAATAATAAATCAATCGCGACTCGCGTGGAGGAAAAAAGGCTTCCAACCTTCCCCCTCCCCCCCTCCTAGACACGGCTAATGGAAAAACAACATTTGCACGTCGCGTGACGGCCGATTAACCGGCGATCTCGAAATTCTCGTTTTCACGCACGAGTCCTCCTACTACTATCTATGATCATCTCCATAGAAGGAAATTTACGATTCTCTCCATCCTCGTGGAGGGAGGGAGCGCCACCCTACGCATTTATCGACGTTGGCCCGCCGAGTCTCGCCGTGGTCGAGAGAAGGTGGTTGCACGAGCCGATAGGGGATAATCAATCTCGAAACACGGAACGTTCCCCCCCCTCCTTCCCTCTTCCCCTGGAGAACGAGCACGGATGGAGAAAGTAAGAGGGAGAGGAGGGGTGGGGGCGGCTACTACGCGTGTTTGCATCCGCGTGCGAATTTGCCCTAACCTAATGAGAGACCGGCTTGTGCAAACTCCTCTTCCCCCTCCCTCTCCGGCTCACCCTCTGTTGCATCGCCGTGGACGAGGATGGGCGGGTGGTTGGCCGGCCAACGGGCATAAGCGTGTTGAAAAATTGGATCGCGAAACTTTGGCCGCACGCAGGGGCGCGCTTTTGTTTGCCGTGCGGCGATCTTTAATGAAACTAGTCGGCACGGTGGATTATTTGCCGAGCCGGCCGTGTAATTATGCCTGATTAGCGATGCCACCCGTAATTGGGAAGGGAAAAAATTTCAACGGGAATAAGGGAATTTTCGCCCCCCGGTCGTGTTCGGTTACGGTGTATTCGGTTAATTGTTAATTGATTCGAAGAAAGTTTTTTGGGGAGGAGGAAGAAATTTGAGATTTTTTTTAATTAAAATATTACGAGTTTCCGGGAAATGAATTTAATTTTTGTCGGAGTCGTTCGTGTTTATTTTTCTTTTTTCTTTCTTCGCTTCTCGCGTCGCGAAATGATAAATGATCGAATGATCGGACGTCGTTCGTATTTCAAACGGGGAAATTTATTGGTTTATCGATCAAAGGGACGATGCATTTCCGTGAAGTGTTTCTTCTAGGAATACCGTATTCATCTAGGAAATATTTACAAAGGTTTGTCGTCTTCCTTTCCTCTCCCTTTCCTGTGTATTTTTCTTATCGAATAAACGTAGACGCCGACGTTCGAGTGGAAAAATATGCAAAATCCTGCTGAAAGAAGGCATCTTTCCCAGTGGCATCTGTGCGGAAACCGTCGTTTCTCCTCTCTTCCAGGAAGCGTCCTTCCATTAATTACCTCTTGAAACCTGGCAAAAAACCCTCCCTTTATTTAATATTTTTGTTTGCGCGTTAAATATTCCCTAAAACGGTTAGGGCAAGCAAGCAGAATTAAACGAAATAAGTATTTCCCCCGTCCATATTTCTCCAATTTTATCTACTTATCCTTTATTCTCGAAAATATCCTTGCATTCTGGAAAAAGCACTTTTTAAATATTTACGTTACGTCACGAATTCAACGTCTCATCCTTCTCCAGATCCATCGAATTAAAAATTTCACATATTTTCCTTCTTTCCTTATTTCTTAAAAAAAAAGAAAAAAAATCCAACCACTTTGTCTTCGATCCATACCTTACATTATTTTTCATAAAATTTTCCATCCCTCCTTAAATCCAATTTAAAATCGACACATTTCGCACCAATAATTCGTATCAATAACGCACAAGCGATCTCTCTCTCTCTTTCTCTCTCTTCCTCCGTCCTCTGAAAACTGGAACGAGATGCGCCTTACGTAATTGCGTTCGTGGGCCCAGGATCGATCCCTGGAAGGCAAACGTTGGCGCAACAATTAAGCCGGCGAAAAAAGGAAGGAACGAAAAGGAATGGAGACGAAGGTGGCACGGCTCACCTCACGTTCAATGCGACTGCGCTGCTCCCGTAGACGCGACGCGTCATTATGCGGGAGGACGAATGAATCGCGACAAAAGGGGTGGACCGGCGGAGGGGTATGCAAAAGGAGGGGAGGGAACCGGCAAATGTTTTCGAGTAGTCCCACTTCCAACGGGGGACTTCCATTGTTATTTAACGCGGGCACATTGAGGATGAGCGGCGGAAAGACGTGGCACGGAGAAAGGAGAGAGAGAGAGAGAGGGAGGGAGGGCGAGAAAGAGAAAGCATTGTTGGAACTCGTGTAAAATACGATCCTCTTGGACGCCACGTGTAAGAGTGCTTGATATTCAACGCGTATTTCTAACGTGTATTATCATTCCCCTTTTTTTTTCTTTTTTTCTTTTTCTTTCTCGTATCCGGAATCGGATCTAATCGAAACTATCTTCGATTCGATGCTAATTTTCGATCAATCTCCGCTCGATGGATGGATAAATGGAATATCGAACGGAAATGTTTTCCACTCGGTGGAAAGTTGTTATATCGAAATCGTCTCTCTGTTTTAAACGTTTCCTTCGTTTCCACGTTTGTTTCGCGCGCTTAACGCATCGCTAGTTCCTCCCTTCTTTCCTCGTTTTATTTTCACCAGGGGGCATAAATCCTTCAAATAAACGATCAAAAGTTCGCAGTTCGTGTGTAAAAAAATAAATAGAAGAGAGAGAGAAGAACGATAATAAACGGTGAAAAAACGATTGAAACAAAAGGTTGCGTCGCGGAATCGTTGCGAAAGGCGAGGTCTCCGGTTTCCAAATTTTGGAAAATTTCGTGAAAAAGAGGGAAGAAGATGGACATTTTTTCCCCAGCCGCGGAGAGAGAGGAAGGAAGGAAGGAAGGGGATGAAAAATACCGTGTACACAGTCGATACACCGATACGTCGGGGCGAGCTGTAATGTTTCATCGGTCGGCTTAGCGTGGGATTACCATTATGTTTCCCGGATTACACGTTAGCGTCGAAAATACCGCCAATGCGGAATGCACATTTTTTTTTTTTTTTCTTTTATTTTATCGGGGTAAAAGCGTATAGCCGATTTTTATTTTTAATACACGCCCGCGAAGGATCTATCACGGAGGACGCGCGAAGACGCATGGTTTTTGTTTAAAATTTACACGGGGAGTGGGGAGAGGGGGTATGATGCGAGTCGCGTAAATGAAAATTTGTTGATCCACACCCCGTGGACGATAAACTACCATTTCATTTGCGGAACGGCGATCCCCGGGATTGGATATTCCCAAGCGTCGTTCTCATCATCGTTGCGTAATTCGAGCGTGCGTTCGCCCGCTACTTTCGTTTCGATTCGCCGTCCTGTTCTCGGTTTGAATCGAGGGCGATTCGACGAGGAAGAAAAGGGTGGAGGGGGAAAAGCGTGGAGTCGATGCGATTTTAAGAGACGAGGGTAAATCAAACTACGTACCATCCACGAGACGAAGGTTCTTGTATCGTTCGCTTACCATTTACCGCCTATAAAGTTTGAGAAATGGTATTCTCGCGACTTTCGAGACTTGGCTGGTATGATAATAAAAAAAGAAAGAAGAAAAGTGGGAGAGCTTATACGTTGCTTTACCCTCGTACGCCTCTTTTACGGTGATATAAAAATATTATTAAAAAACGATGGAAAACAGGGTATCATCGCAAAGGAGATGGGGAAGAGTAAGAAAAATCAATTAACCGTACGGCAGAAAAACACGGCTAATATAATTATCCACCGTGTAAAAATAAGTTTGCCGTGACATTGAACGATTTCATCGATGCGATCGACTTAAACAAAGGATTCGATAAAAAAGAACAAAGTATTCATTCGATGGAAGATTAATCGTTACTCTCCGTTACTCTGGCAACTTTTTCCCTTAATAAGAAATATTTACCCGGTATAAATTTTACCTCAACAGAGCTAAGGGAGAGAAATATATCCCGTATATATAATATCGTGTTTAAAATTGCCGATAAACCGACGAGAGCGCAGCCCTAAAACGCCTAGTTTACGCCATTGGTTTCCAGAAAATTTGAGCGAAGGAGGCGAAAAAAAGAAAAGGGGGAAAAAAGGAAAGAAGCGTAGCGGAAGCAACCGGCGCTCTCGATTCGATACGTGTCGGGTAACCTCAAGAATGCTCGTAACTATTCACCCACGGAACGCGGGTGGAGGAGGCCACTCGGCCCAAGTGTTTCCAACGATCCCGGCTCGACGTTACCTCGCGCGGGGAGCGGCCCCGCTCCGCTCCGGATCCGCTACGTGCCTCTGAATAACTCGCGGTCATTAGCACGGCCTGCCTCCCTTTTTACTTTACGGAGCGGTGGCCCCGGCTAACACCCCTGACGAAATACCACTCGTACCCCCTTTCAACCCCTCGACCCTCTTTCTCCACTCCCGCGGAGTAACGAGCACTATTTCGGGTAATGAGGTCGCACGCCATTGAAAATCGCGATCCACGCTCGCGGAGGGGGGGAGGAGCGAGAGTCGGACCGTAAAACTTAATGAACGGAGAAATAACCGTTTCCGAAGAATCCTCGGATCTATTTCACCACCACCACCACTTTTCTTTCTCGGGTGGGGTGGGATGGGATGGCGAACTCTCTCTCTCCGACTTTTCACTCGCCGAGATTCCATCTATCCGCTCCGAGACGCGGCTATCAACCGGCCGAGAGAATTCCATCGAAAAAACGTTGTAGATCGACTTTCTTCCACCCTCTCTTCTTCGCCTTGATCGCCACCCTTCCTTCGCGTTCGTTTCTGCGAATTTTTTTCACGGATAGATGTCGGGGAGGGAGGGGGAGGATCGATCGAGAGGGAGATATTTTCTCGCTGTCCGTCTTATTCAACGTCTCTTTTATCGTCGGAGGAAGAAAGTGAAGTTCGATATCGTCGCTGCTTCTGCTGCTTTTTGCGGCGAGAACGAGATTGCGTGGAAAATCGTCGAAGGAGGAGAAGGAAGATTGATCGGCAGATATTCTTTTGTCTCCTTCTTTCGTCGGGGGAGGAGGAAGGGGGACGGTGATAATCGATGGGATTTTACACTTTCTTGCAATTTTACGGATAAATTTTTCCTGTGCAAACATCCCCTTTTAAATATCTCCATGTTCCATTTTCCATTTACGTGACAAATAGTTCGATTTTCGATTGATTATCATTCGCGATATTCGTTAATATTCGTACGAGTCGAAGTTTGATCGTGTTGTAATCTGTTTAAATCGCGATTTCTAGAATCGTCAAATCTAATATTTCCGGGGAGATACCAGAGTGAATTTGAAGTAGAAAGGTTTGAGCTGACGTAGGCAATAAAATTACGCTCAAAGCGTCTGTGAACGTATATACGTTACGTATCCATGGATTAGAAAGCGAGTTTCGAACAGTTTCAAATTCGATTGAATTTTTAAATCGATCCTGGGCCAACGATGTATCGCTTCTACGTGTCCTCTTTTTTTTTTTTTTTTTTTATTATTTTTCAATAAAAGTCCATTCCAGTTGTACGTACAAATGTTCCTACACATACATTCACGCACACATACGCGTGCGTAACGTAATCTTCTTACTTCCACGATCACGTCACGATCGTTCGAAAAAGGAGAGGAAATAACACGCCATTTGCCTTGGCGATTATAATTTTTACGCGGACAACTAATTGAAATTTCACTGCTGGCAAGCTTCTTATTAATTTTAATCTTCCGAG
>NW_006263535.1:327139-335253 GCF_000469605.1 Apis dorsata | reverse complement strand
CTCGGCATCCCCCCCCCCTCCCCTCCCGCTACGCGATTTACATTTTCACCTTCAAAATTACATTTGCATTTCGGCCGGATTTGTAATTCCGATGCGATGCCAACCAACACTCGAATTATAATAATGATCGCCCCTAATTCGTTTCATCGTTACTATTTACTATTATAAAACCCTCCCGAGATTTTACCCTCTATAATTTCGAAGACGTCGGTTAACGACGAACTCGAAGGTCCATGGCTCCGTCGCGTGAAAAAAAAAATAGATATTCCCTCGAAAGATACCCCCTTCCTTCGAAGATCGAAGAGGCCGATCTTGCCCATTACCCGGAGGGAGTATCTTGGAATTAAATTGGCCGGGACGCGAAGATTGTTGTTGTCGGAGAGAAGGGTCGAGGCGCGCGACTTTAACGATCCACTTCGTTTGCGCGATGTTTCACCGCATCCTCCCTTTTTCTTTCGCCTCGAGAGGGGAGGCGGAATCTCGAACCCGGGGTAACTCAATTCGCGCATAATGACGTGGCAACTTGGAGCGTGCAAGCGCGCAAGAGCTTCGGTTTCCAGCTGAAATTCCCGCGAGAACTTGTCCCTCCCCCCAACCCATCCGTCCCTCTCTCTTCCTTTCAACGCCAGCCATCGCTCTCCCGGTCAAACTTTTCGCAACGAAAAAGATACGATCTAGCCGGGCGGAACGTTATCACCGGCCCGGAAATTTCCAAGAACCGCCGTCGTCGTCGATTCTTCGCGATATCCCGCTTTCGAGCTACAGGATCTATCCCACGCTTCCATCTCGATCCTCTCTTCGATCGAGCGTGCAATCGGCGAGGAAACAATCAACGGCGGAAAACCGATCTCCTTTCTCGAATTCGCGCGCCCAATAACGATTTCGTATCCATCTTTGGCACGTTCGCCTTGGATCCATCATTCTAATGGGCGACGAACTCGGGAAATGGGGGAGGTTTGCCAGAGGTTCGCCGCGCGAATCTTGCACGCAAATCTCCCGGATGCTTGCTTCCCGAACTCCTCGCGATCGGATCTGTCTATTTATCCCGCGCGTTTAAACTTGGGCTCGAAACTGTTCCATGCATCTCGCGATCTCGCATCGTTTATCGTCCCTCGATCGAACAGGAATTAAGGCTCCCTCCTCCGAATTGTTTAGATATAAATTCTCGCGTGGAGTTTTTTACCTTAAAATACGATAAGTAGTATATTGTTCGTTCTGGTTGGACTATTGGAAGAAGTCTCTTGGATCTTATTGCCATTTGTCGCACATACTAATTCGCGAAATAAAACGATAGGAATAGGAATTGAAAGTGCACGTATCGATACAGTATACAAATTTATTTCTCGTATATAGACCAATTAATATTCGTAATCATAGACAGTTTCATACTTTCTTAAATGAGTAACGTAAATATGTGTACTTCATAAATGAAAATAATTTTTAAATATTACGAATTATCCATGTTACGATTGTCAACAGAACATTTAAATTAGAGATCTCGAGGCGAGGGTTCTAGCAAAGAACCTTCTTTTCTAGCAGTACGTCATACGGATTGCAATACGAAACTCGAACGGACATCGAGAAACGATGGCCAATCCTTTCTTACGGAAAGGAAATGCATCCTGCTAAATTAGTCGAGCCATCTAAAACAAGGATTCTCGGTATCACGGTGCAACTCCGCCTGTAATCCGTGGCGGGTGATTGGGGCGGAAAGTGGAGGAGACACGGGGTACCGGATACGTCGAAACGACGACACGTCGCTCGTTGTGTCAATGGCCGCTTCTTCTTCTTCTTCTTCCACGAGAGGCGTAAAAATAAAGGGAGAAAGAGGAAGAAAAAGAAGCGAGAGAGGGAGGGAGGGACGCGTGTGGGAGTGGGTGTACGGTGGAGAGGCAGATGTGATAAATGGTAATTGCGCAAAAGTACCGCGGAGGACACGAGTAACACCCGTTCCTCATTAGAGGCTTGTTAGGGCGCCGAGACACAGAGCGACGGAATGCGGAGAGAGGGAGAGGGAGGACCGGAGGGCACACGAGTCGGAGAGAGTGTTGGTCGAGGCGCCTTTTCCGCCTTCGTCCTCTCTTCTTTCCGTCTCTCGTTTCTCAACCAATGCTGCTGCACACCCGCTCTCCTTTCTATCCGTCTTAATAACCAATCGCTTTGATCGCCATTTCCCACCCTCTCCAATCTCCCCTCTTCTCCTCCTTCTCTCCTTTCGCTTAAGAATATTATTGTTACATTTCCCTCTCTCTCTCTCTCTCTCTCTGTTCGTGGAGGAGATTCGTTATTCGTTGTGGAACAGCTGCCGCTTGGAAATCACGTTTAATCGCGGTGAATCGCGCGTTCTTCTTTCACGAGAGAGTGGCTTCTCGCAGAGTTTCTCTCTGGTATTTGATTTAATAGGAGGATATAAAAGCGGTACCTCTCTCTCATTCTCTCTCTTTCGTTGTCTGTTTTTATCAGAGCGGACGACGTTATTTTGAAAATGTGGAAGATTCCTCGGGCACAAACATGTCACCGGTGCGACGGGGACATGAAAGGCGTAATTTAAGAAGCGGCGCGTCGCTTTGAATGGAAACTTAAATCACTTGGTTTCTCTTTCTATCCTCGATACCCCTCCCCCCTCGCCCGTTTTCATCGGGACGGCTGACGTGCTTCGTTACGGCCTTCGTAATTTGTCGCTTTTGTCCGTTGACGGATCATTAAACGGACGAGACATTCGATTAAATTGTATATATCCTCGAGTCCAAAACCCTCCACGGCTTTTATCCTAGCAATAACGTAACGTCACTTCTATTTCGGTGTATTCCTATTTTCGCGATGACGTTTCGGCTAATTGACGAGCAGGATTGTAAACGGAAACCAGAATTACAGGAGCAGGATTGAACGAAACAGGACGGTTTCAAAAAAGAAAAAGAAAAGAAAAATAACATATATACCTTTGACACGTTCGTATTGGAGCAAATTAATTTTCGAATGATTTGGAAAGAATTCTCTTGCGAATTTTGTGGCGACTATCGTATTGACGCACGGTGGTGAACTCGGCAAGGTCGAGGCAGGAGGAGGGAGGCGCCTAGTGGACTAATTAGATCCGACAAGGGTCGCGCCAGACTCGTCAAACCCTGACTCAGAAGTCAGCTCAGACTCGTTAGAGTCGACAGAAACCATTCCGGACACGTCGGACTTTGGTGTGGAGGTTCGGAGGGAGAACCGGGCTGCGCACGTATCGCGTATAAAGAGGCAAAGTTTTAAGGATCCGACCGAGAGAAAAGGTCCGTTCGAGGAAGCATCTGGAAGAACATCCAGCTAGTTGATACTCTTTTTCGAACGACACTTCTCAACTCGTGAATCCGAAACCTGAAATTCCAACATACTCCAAAACTTTCTTCTTCTAACGAGCCTCGATCTCAAACAAATTCGAAAGATTTCGAAGTAATCATCTCTGATCTCGAATCTTATTTTCATCTTACGAATCTCTACTTCCCCGATTCGTTATGATTTCACTTTGCCGGTGAAGTTATATCATCGCAAACGTTGAAAAAGAAAAAAGAAAAATAACAGATTGACGGTATTTAAACGACATGGTTCGAAGATAGAAATCGAAAGATTCCATCCCTCGTGTATAATTCCAGACGGTAGGAAAATCTCGCGTTATTAAGGGAGAGAATCTGAAAGAAATTGCAGCGGACCGGATAAAGGAAAGGGGTGGACGATACGGAGAAGGGAGGAGGGCTGGAAAGGATAGGATAAAAAGAATCGGAGGGAAGGCAGTTTATGCATGTAAATCGTCCGTCCTGACTCGCTGTTTGTTGTTCTTTGCCTCGCCAGAGCGCGTCGGCGTTTTACGCGCGCCGCTGTATTTTATTGCAGAAAGGTAACTCGTGTGTGTGTGTGTGTGTGTATATGCGCGCACGCGGCCACATACGCGAGGACAGTAGCGCGTATATACATATACATGGGACGCTTTTCCATCCGCTTTTGTATCCCTGAATTCCCTTGGAGCGGATCGAGCGGTGGCGCATGCACTTTTCGCGGATACGGTCGATTCATCGAAAACTCATGTACATATCCCCCCCTTTTATAAATAATGGATTCGATATACGATGACCGATATTCTTTTCTCTGTCGAACCCATATCGAACGTAGTTAAAGTCGTCGCTCGAGTTTCTTTCCCGATCTTTGCGCGATCGATTCCGTGAAATTCAGTCAGATCTTGAGAGATGTACGCATCGTCGTGCGAGTAGTGAAATTACACCAAAATTGGAAGAAAAAGGATGGGACGCGATGGAACGCGGCAAAAGAATCGGGTCATCGTGAAACCGAGTCGATATTTTCGGTGGCGGAATTTTATCCTCGATTTGGCAGCCAATGCTCATGTCGATTTACCCAAAAAATCAGTTTCTCAAAGACGTTCTTCCCTTTTCGACGTTCATTTCGCGATGATAAATCACGGGAACGGGCCAATAAACGGCAACTTGTGTAGCTTATATCAACAAAGGAGGGAACGGTCAGTCTCGAAAAGCGTCGGATAAATCTATCGTGCGATCGGTTAATTAACGGATAAACGTCTGAGGCGGTCGCAGACAAATGACGGAACGAAATTACAGGCGACGATGGAGCGAGACCCCGTCTCCAGATGTTACGCGTTCCAACAAGTTTCTTAATTCGAGGTTTGCTCGTTTAGAAGAACTTTCCAAGATGAAACTCTTTCGACTCTTGTACCCTTTCGCTTAACTCGCCGCGAGGCTTAAAATTGTTCATCTTGCTTGAAACATCTCCAATCGTCGTTTCGTTCGAATGCGTTTGTTATCGATTCGCATTTCCCTCCACAGTTTTTGCGGTTTTAATACATAGATGCGGATGATTTTGCCCCAAAATTTATTTCTTGAACGATTTCAAGGGAGGATCGAATCGAGGGATTGCGAAACGTATCCTCGCCTCGTTGATAAACGACCAAGGATTTAATCCAATGACCGCCACCGATATCCTGGACGGAAAAGCGCGAAGGATCGGAACGTGATTCGCCGGGACGAGGAGAATTACGTTTGGGAATGGCCCAACTTCGATTGCACTCCGTTCAAACTCTTTTTTCTTTGTTTTTTCCTCTCTCTCTCTCGCTCGCTCGCTCGCATCAACCGAATGACTCAGCACCGGTTGTCGCCTTTCCCGAACGACGTGCACCTTGAGGAAGACTAACGACTCGTTCACGCGCGAGATTAGAGAGCAGGATGGACAAATGCCGACGTCACGGTGCCGAGTCGAATACTTTATGCAAATAATTCTCCACGCGATCGAGCGACTCGCGAGGCATTCCTTTGCATCCGCGCTACAAAGAAATACCGTGTTGCATCTCGCGAAATTTTCAACGAGAGAAAAAGAGAAGGAAGGAGAAATCATCGTCATTGTCCTCGTTCGTTTTTTGTTTAAGGAAAGAAACATGGAGGAAGAACGGCTCATTCGCGGTTTCGACCAACGAAATTTTGTAACACGGTGAGAAAAACGCGTCTTCCTCCTTCGATCGTCCTCGTCCGATTTTTGTTTAAGAAAAGAAACATGGAGGAAGAACGGCACACGTGAGAAAAACGCGTCTTCTTCCTTAGATCGTCCGATTTTTGTTTAAGAAAAGAAACATGGAAGAAGAACGGCTCATTCGGTTTCGACGAACGAAATATAGTTACATCTCGCGAAATTTTGTAACACGATGAGAAAAACGCGTCTTCCTCCTTCAATCGTCCGATTTTTGTTTAAGAAAAGAAACATGGAGAAAGAATGGCACACGTGAGAAAAACGCGTCTTCCTCCTTCGATCATTCTCGTCCGATTTTTGTTTAAGAAAAGAAACATGGAGGAAGAACGACACACGTGAGAAAAACGCGTCTCCTTCGATCATCCGATTTTTGTTTAAGAAAAGAAACATGGAGGAAGAACGACTCATTCGCGGTTTCGACGAACGAAATACGGTTACATCTCGCGAAATTTTGTAACACGGTGGGAAGAACGCGTCTTGCTCCTTCGTTTTCGTCTGGCTCGTTCGTTTTTGTCTGGCTCCGGTGAAGAAAAGGAAGAACGGCCCATTCGCGGCTACGTGGTGGCCGTTTCAAACGATGGTCTCCGAGAGACACTCGACGAATCCTTGTGTTCCTTCCCTCGACAATAATGGACATTAATGGGAGCCGCGGCTAAACAGGTCCCTCGAGTGTTTGCGCGCGCCTTTTCTCCGCGAGGGGTCAAATAAAATCATTTACGAGCACAATAAGGGACATACTTTCGGCCACTCGGTCTCTCTCTCCTTGAGAAAGTAGTACCTCGAGTGATCACTAATCCCCACTTCCTACCTACGTATCTACAACTACCAAACGTGGATAATCCTCGCACCTCTATTTCACAGCACAGAACGAACGAAACGAAAACGAAACTTGCGTTTCCATTTTGGAATCCATTTTTCACGTGAAACTCGATTCACGTGAGACTATTTGATACGCGCAAGCGTTTAAGCGTTTAAAAACTATTTATGACGAGCCTGCCAGTTTCCTAATTCAACTTTCCAACGCGGCATTTCCCTTTGAACTTTCTCGTGATCGCTCGGTTGAAACATTCGAGGCGATATAAAATTATCCATCATCGTCACCGTACGCCATCTATTATTTCCTCTCGCATCTCGTGGCGGATCTCATCTTCCTTCTTTTCTTTTCCTTCTCCTCTCCTCTTTTTCTCAGTTGCGCATCGGTGGAAATTGTTTCGAGTCGATGGTCGCTTCCATCGGGAAAACGAGAATAAAAGCAAGTTGAAAAGCAAGTTGGCCGGTGTTAATTGTAATTCAATTTCCTTTCAACTTGAAAAGCGAGTTGAAGCCCCGCGGACCTCGATGGAATTGCAGCGAGGAAACGAGGGGGAGGTTGCACGGTGCAAAACCATAAAAAGGGTCCTCCTCTTCTTCTTCCAGAAGACGAACGTCGTCTACCTCTTTTCTACGAGCACTCGAGGGAGAGAGAGAGAGAGAGAGTATGTGTGTGCGTATGTGTGTCGAGTGGGGCCGCGTTAGAACAACGACTTTATACAAGTCAAAGTCGTGAGTATGCACTCCACCGTATGGCAGGAGGCTGCTACTTGTGCCCCGGTTAGGTGCTCCGCCAGAGAAACCAGCCACATTTTTCACGATCGTGACTTTATACCGGTACGCCATTCGCTCTGTTATATAAAGTTTATTTTACGCCGGGAACGAAATAACACATTTCATATTGATTTACGCGTTCTAAAAATTGACTTTCGAGACGATAGATTAAATCGCGAACTGAAAAGAAAAAAGAAAATAAAACCATGACTAATCCAATGACGATCAATCGTTCGCATTATTTTGCGTATTTTTCGGCAACGAAACGAGAAATTATAATCCACGCGCAAGAAAGAAAAAAACATGGGCTGCCACGTTATTAACAATAACGCGTACAACAATCAATGACGAGCCACGATTTCTTTTGCCGATTGTCCGTGGAGGGATACGGCCAAGACGAAAATATTTCACGGTACATCTCTTTAGCTCGATCGGTAAAATTTCTCCTTTCGTCAGCATTGTTACGGAAAATCAGTGTGCATTTTTCACGAGTCGGCGCACAATAGGGAAAGGAAACGCGGAGGCATCCGAAGCCGTTTCCCTCCCTCTCCCCATTGTGATTTTTCCCTTTTCCGAAACTCCATCCATTTGTTCGCCGGGCTCGATCGAAGTTTGCGGATGTTTCGCAGCCATTCGGGCCGAAATGCTACAGGTACCGTTCTGATAAATGGAACGTCGGGCCGGGCCCCTACGTGCCGCGCCATAAATCTCAACCGTCGCGATACACGCTTCTCGAATAAAGCCCTCCATAATTCCGACCTATCTTATCCACCGCGGTTGTCTGCGTCGATACGAAACGATAAACATTTCGGTGGCTTCGAGTACTTTCTCCGTTACGCCCGCCCGCGCGGCGTAAACCTTGGTCTTAGGGGCCGCGGGCTCTCGAGAAAAAAAAATCCTCTCTCCAAGTACAGAAATGCGGAAACAATTTCTTCCCCAACGACAATTTCTCCCCTTCCCCCTTTGCTCGGTTCGCCATCGGCCGCGGCTCGCCAAGTTTTCAT
>NW_006263535.1:324613-327131 GCF_000469605.1 Apis dorsata | reverse complement strand
GGCCCGCAGATGCGGAAGGAGGGGAGGGGGAGAAGAGTGTTTGGTGGGCAAATATTTGAAAGGAAAGGATCCGTACGCATACGCGCGTGCACGTGTAAATATACACACTGTCGGAGGGACGGTCGTGTATCGCGGTGGAGGAAGATCGTGTTTCTTTTTGGCCGCGCGAGTTTCGCCTCGAAATGGATTGGAATCGTCGAAGCGTGCCGTCGAACAGGACACGGGGATCGCGCGAAGGATCGGACCGCAAACTTGCCCTGATCCGTCGTCCGCGCTTTTGTTCGTTGTGAAAAAAAAAAAGGAAAAGAAAGAATTCCCTCGTCGAGAGAGGGAGGGAGGCTGACATGGCGTAGCGATGAAATACCATCGGTAAAAACGTGAAAAATTGCTATCGATTGCTATGTGAACAATTCCAATATCGCAGCACCCTTCGCTCTCTTTCGTTAAAACTGGAACCCGTAAAAAAAGAAAGGAAAGAAGAAAAGAAAAAAGAAACGAGAGGAAGGAGGAAGGGAAATACGAATCGAAAAATGTGAACACGGGCGCTAGGGAGTTATTTTAATTACCCGATCGAATTTTTGAAAGGAGCCCGCTCTATCTCGATCGAGTCGGGTGTATCTGGCGGAAAGGATCGAACGGTTTTCCGGACGGGGTCTGGAATCGACAACGAGAGAAATTCCGTCGGCCTGTTCCCGATTCCAAAAAACACGCGGGCCGCGCCCACGCGTTACAAGCTTTCCAAAACGAACGCCCCCGCCCCGGGCGTTTTACAGATAATTAACTGACATTAACGTTTCGTCCGGACAGGATACGCCGCTCGTATTTTCTCCCCTATCGCCGCACGCATATTTCCACGGCGGATAAGCATCGCTTTTCCACCACCGCTCTTCCCCACCGCTCGTCTCTCTTTTTTTTTTATTTCTCCTCTTCTTTATCCCTCTCTCTCTTTCTCTGTTTTTCTCTCTCTCTCTCCCTTATCTCGGATTATCCATCGTTTGATCGGTCTTCTCGATGATATTTGTGAATTTGTTCGTATTTTTCTTTTTATATATATATTTATCTTTCTCTCTCTCTCTTTTCCTCTTTTTTCACCTCGTTCACGCGGGAGTGTATCGAGGCTTTTCTTTTACGATCCGTAATTAAGGTCGAACGGGGTGGTAAAACGCCTCCTTTTTCACCGGGAATCGCCTTTTTGCCGATTCGGAATCGATCCGCGGCACCGGCCTCGCCGATGTTATCGCGACATCGATTACGTTTCAACGCCCCGTGCGATAAAATAGCGGGCTGCGTGGGCGGTTGTACGTTTAATTGGGGACAACGGAGGGCTGGATAAAGTAACCGTAGTATTTCACCCGCTTCCTCGGGTATCGTGCAATTTACCAACAGGGAATTTGGTGCCCCTCCTCTTTTCTCCTTTCTACGAGCGTGTTTCACAATCGAAAGAAAAGAAACTGGGTCTTACAATCGGGGATAACGGTTGATTCGATGAAAACGAGAGAGAGAGAGAGAGAGAGGAGGTTGGAGGTTGCAAAACGCGCTGCATGATTGGAAATGGCGGACTCGATCACAATAATTGCCTTTCCTCGACGAGGATACGTATCAATTGCTCTCCTCTTTCTTCAAATTTGCCACGTAGTCTTTCGTTAACAGGGGATTTCGATTGTCTTGTTATCGTTTACGAAATCTCTCGCTTAAGAAAACTATCGTTACCTTGAATTTAAGAGAATCGAATTAGAGAATTAGTCAACCGAGACAACATCTTCGACAACGTGTAATCAAGATAATCGAGCTTGCTCCCCTGTATAATTATGATTTCTCGTACCAACTACTGAAAATAATTAATTAACCGGATTACGGAGTTAATGATTCATATATAAAACAGCAAATGATTTGACTTATCGATCGATCTATCCGTACACTCGAAACGAGTAAAACGTGTTTATGCAAAATAAGCGTTAATCCTTCTCCCCCACTACTTGGATCGAACCAAATACAGATTCCTTACGAAACTACTCTCTCTCGAGAGAGAGAGACTTTTTCCCCCTTTCTAAACTCATCCTCCTTCTTTTTATTCCTTTTTCTTTTTTCCGTTTCAAAAACCGGTACCCGGGAGAACGAAATCAATCAAGGGAGAAGCGTACCGCGTTCGAACACGAGACACGACGTTAAATCTTCCACGATAATAAATCCTCGCGGCCCGTCGTCTCGCGGACTACCGACACGCAACGTTGCATCGAAAACGAAAAAAAAAAAAAAAAAAAAAAGAAAAGAAAGAAAGAAAGAATCACTGGAAGAGAGAACGAATCGATATCACCCCCTCCTCCTCCTCCTCCTCCTCCTCCTCGCGTATCGGTCCTCCATCATTCGCTAAACAGCTCGATGTGGGCCGTAGGCTTAACATCGTGTCCTGGAGACGAGCGAAAGAGAGGGGGAGGCGACACGGGCCATTGTTCGATAAAGTCTGGGAGCCGCGGATTATAACTAATGGAACGGAGATGCGAGGGAGAGACAAATGGCG
>NW_006263535.1:321619-324170 GCF_000469605.1 Apis dorsata | reverse complement strand
GAGAGATCCTTGAGGGCGGGTGCCGCCAATAAAATATGCATGCACGCTCGCGGATCCGTGTAGGTACCGGTTGCTTTACATCCCACGAGACGTTGTACGCGTAGACGTTTCGCGTGTATTAATCTGCATAAACTCATTGCTATGCAAACGAAGAGATTCCGCGTCGAACTAGGATATCACGGGGAGGGCTTACACCCGTGGCTTAACCCGCGGGCCCCCCTCCCTACCCTTAACCCGTGTTCCCTCTTACGCGTATGCACGAGGTAAACGAGGCAGGTAGCACGGATGTACACGGGTATATGTACGTGTGTGTGTGTGTGTGTGTGTGGGTCGGGTACGTAGAGAGATACCGATCGCGAAACGGACCTTCTTCTCTCGTCGCGTCGATGGAATAATAATCGCGAAACGCTTGGCCCACGATCGAGACAACGACGCGTCGCATACCTCCCCGTCGAGCATCGATAATCCGCTTTCACCCCCGAGCCGAGATGAAAAGAAAACAATCGACGAATAATTTCGTTATTGGAAGGGATAAAGAGTGAAGGGGGAGGGGAATCGATCGGAATGTTTTAAACCGAGAGTCACCACCACTACGTGGAAACGTGTCGAAACGAAACGCGTTCCGTTTCTTCTTCTTCTTTCTTTTTCGAAGCGAGGTTTCATCGTTTTTTTTTCATGCGCCGGATGAGATCCGTGAGGGAGAAAGTTCATCCGCGATAGGCGGTAATAACAGGCGGTTGGAGCACTTTGTTTGATCAGCAATCGAGGCTACCGCGCACTTGCGCGTCTCGTTCAATAATTCCTCGACCGAGTTGAAAGAATTTTCCAAGGGAGAGGAGAGGAGAGGAGAGACGCGCAGGTATATGGTATATAGATATAACGTATACGAGGCGTACACGCGTCAAACTGTTGTGAATTTTCCACCGCGTAAGTCGTAAGTCGCCGCATGTATGTTTAATGGGGAGAGCGCGAGGCCTACGACCGGCCGACTTCTTACTACCGTCTCGCCCGTTACTTATTCACTTCCGGCGCAATTACCGCTGCGCACTCGATCAAAGTCCAAACGCGGGGAATCGCCCCCCTCCCGTGTATCGTATTCCACGTCTTTTCTCTCGCATCCGCGAAACATCGAGCCGCGCGTTGTCCAACTAATATATCCGTAGCCATCTACCGCCGCGCGACCGAATTAATTATTCGAGTTTGCCCCGTGTCTCGTGACACTGCCTGTGTACACCGTGTCTCGAGATTGCGTCAGTCGCGCGATCGGTTAACGGTAAGTGACACGAGGATACGTAGTCAAACAAGCGTAACGGCTTTGTTCTGTATCTCTCGTGCGATGGTGTGCTGGAAGCTGAATTATTTTTTTTTTTTCTTTTAGAAATTTTTAAATCGTTCGTCGTTGAACAACGACGTTTCGACATACGACAGGATAGATTTTAAGCGAAATTTTTGCGAATATTCGTATTGGTTCGTGGTACCATGTATTTTAAGCGAAACACTTTGAAACGAGTACGTCTAGAAGTCTGTTATTATTAAAGATTCAAATTTTAATTCGACCGAGACAATTCGGCGCAAATTGTGTTATGAAACATCGAGCGTATTTAGATGGCGTACGAGAATCCGTCAAATATTCAAGGAGCGTAATTAGAGCGTAGAGTCTGTATCGGTTTTAATAGAACACCCCGTCTGCCGCTAAATAAAAATCGGTTGACATCGGCAAAACGACTTCGGGCAACCCTTCAGGCTTGTTTTTTAAACGCGTTATTTTTCGAGTTTTCAGCTCGGTTCTGTTAGTTTCGGCTTATGAAACTTTGTTTTATCGACGAAAAACGTTTCGTATCGCGTTTGTCGCTCCCTGCATTTAAAAAGCTCCGCGCGTTTCCGCAAAACGAGATAAAACATGTTAATGCTCGAGAAGTAGAGATTTTTTGAATTTAAATTATTCGTACCACACCGTTCGTTCTCCCCTCTTCCCCTCGTTCGAAGAGTGGCGAATTAACGAGCGAACGTGAATTCCGTACAAATTTAATAATCCATCGGTCCGCGTTTGCCGTACGAATCGAAGCCTCCCTCGTCCCAAAGATTTCGCAAATCCCCGTATTAACCGCAAATCTCTAATCGCGGATCCTTCCGTGCAAATTTCATAATCCACGCTCTCTTTTACGAGGAGCTTATTCTCCAAAGATTTGCGAATCAGCGCAACAAGTGAAAAATCAATATCGAAATCCAACGAGGTAAATTGAAAAGCGATCCCGCGGTATTTTCATTTCGAGATAAAATCGATGATCGACACTCGACTTTCTCACCGTTGTCATCTCCCCTCGAGTATCCTTCCCCATAACGAAGTCTGGGGAACTTGGCCGGGCGCGAGAGGCGTTCGAACGAGCGAGGAACAACGAGACCCGCCGCCACTCGAACGTCTACCCCCTAGGCTACGCACCTCGTAACCGCGTCGTTAGAGATCTCTCCCCCTCTCTTTCTCTCTCTCTCTTTCTCTCTCCTAACATTTCGCTGTATTTTTTTTTTGTTTTTTTGTTTTTCATTGTTCCAG